>NW_026940701.1:0-12352 GCF_032062105.1 Saccostrea cuccullata | reverse complement strand
ATTATGCCACTCAGTAAGTTCTTGTTTTGTGTACAGAATAGAGTGAAGCAAAACAAAATGAAAAAGAATATTAATGTTTTACTGCTATATTAAAACCGTTATGTTTATTCATCTTCTTACATCAAATTTCAATAATTATACCCCCGCAAACGAAGTTTAGGGGGGTATATTGGAATCACCATGTCCGTCTGTCTGTCCGTCTGTCTGTAGACAAGATTTTGTCCGGACCGTTTCTCAAAAACTGTTGGATGGATTTGTCTGAAAATTTATACACTTATTATTCACCATATGAAGGTGTGCACCTGGGATTTTCATCATGATTGGATGATTTTTCTGCATTTTACAGGCGTTTTTTCTTTTTTATTTTGTGATTTTGTTTGGCTCATAACTAGAAAACTATTAGACTTACAATCATCAAACTTGGACAATTTATGCATCTTGGGTAGACGGTGTGTCGCGACCTATTTCAAGGTCACTGTGACCTTTAATTTAAGTGATTTTTTTTTAAAAAACTAAGTCTTTAAAGTTTTAAATTTCATAATCCTAAAAAATGTAAAAATATAGTTGCATCCTTATTAAAAAATGCTAAATTAAGTAAAAACTTATTTTTTATCATATACTTTACAGCAAATTCTATAACAAATGTTAATGATTTGAGAGGAATTCAGTTTGTCCCATGGGCATAATTATCAAGCACTGGTCAAGGAGAATTTTTGATAGCAGAAATGTGCATGTCAAATTAGAGAGAAATTAATGAGTTCATTGTCAGGAGTTAACTGGCAAGAGCAACTCTAGATCTAATCTTAATTTATCTCTTGGGAGTTGGGCAAAAAGAAATGGCCTTATAGTTGCTTGTGTTAATTAAGAGTTCTTGATGGCTGTAGTTCAGATAAAAATCTTTCAATTGGTGTAATGTAATTAAAACAAATTGATGTTTTATTGTATGATTAAAACTGATTTAGTATTGTATAATATAATTAAAATTAATTATACATGTGTTCATTGAGAAAAAAAAATTACATTTCAATTTTTTATATATTTGCAACAAATTGCAGTCATGTCTCACTTAGAATTTTATAGTCTAAAGAATAATTATTTTTTGATTTTTTTTTTATTAGACTGTAGCATTTCCATTATTTCATAAAATATGCAATAAACAATTTAAAGCTGCAGATGGATATTTGTTAAGCTCTTACACAGCCAGTTTAGAATTATATGATGTATTATTTGTTTTAATTAATCCCTACACTGTAAGTCTCTTAGAGATGTATGTACAATATTTTAAACATGATAAGAAATGGAAATTAGATCATTGAAATCTGTGTCAATCTGTTAATCAAGGTTACTTAATTTTCTTGCACCCTAACCAATTTATGATTATCGAACAATATTTGATGGGCGTATCATGCTGTGGCAAGGCACTTTATTAGACAATAGTGAATACCTCTTACTAGATCCATAAAATATTTCTGAATTGGCACCTACTCTGAAAAACCCAGCGGGGGTATTTGTCCCTACTGGACAGTTCTAGTTGTACTTACACACACATTCATGTACTTGTTTATTTTATAATTATCAGCTATATTATAAGTCCAGAAAAAATATATTATTCAGTACTGACACTACATAATGATCAGACTGGTATTGTAAGCTTAACTCCTGCTTGACTTGAAATACATGTAACAAAGTATATTTTTTAAATCATAACCATTTTCTGTTGACAGTGGAGGGGAAGCAGTATGAATTAGCAGCATCTCTAGCCGAGAAATATTGTGACTTTGAAATCCTGATTCAACTGTGTGAGTTATCACACAACACAGATAGGATAGAGAAATATCTACATCAGTTCTCTGACAAGGTATGTCTATAAATAGACAGGATACAGAAATATCTACATCAGTTCTCAGACAAGGTACGTCTATAAATAGACAGGATAGAGAAATATCTACTTCAGTTCTCTGACAAGGTATGTCTATAAATAGACAGGATAGAGAAATATCTACAACAGTTCTCTGACAAGGTATGTCTATAAATAGACAGGATAGAGAAATATCTATGACTATAGTCCTGCTGGACAAGTTATTACAGGTGACGTGAAAATAGTTCGTAATGAGGACCTTAGATCACTTATTTTAAAAGGTCTTAAATATAGGGAACCCCGATCCTTCAACTGGCGTCGGAATTTCATAAATATTATGGATTCTGTTGAAAATTACGCCAGACGATGGGCTAGATATGAAAAAGAAGATATTGACACCTTGTCAGAATGGATTAAATGTATCAGATCCATGTTAAAGTCACGTATTAAAAGATTGAGGGGCAAAATGAAAACCATCTATCCTTCTGTGTTCAATAAACCAGAAGTGAAAAAAGAATTAGATAGATTACATGATCAGTACGTACTGGTTCCTGCCGACAAAGCAGGTAACAACATTGTCTTCGTTTGTAAGGCTCATTATATAAATTGCATTCTAGAAGAACTTGGATTTAATTCTACAAGTGGTAATCCTACTTATACATATACTTCTCTTTCTAAGGAAGAAATTCTTCAAAATCACCTGTCAGTTTTGAAAACTTTTAATATTCCACAGAGCCAAAATGAATTTGAACTACCTTATATATATTGGATTCCGAAACTTCATAAGAATCCTTACAAACAAAGATACATTGCAGGTTCCAGTAAATGTTCAACCAAGCCTCTTTCGTTACTTCTCACTAAAATATTGACAGTAGTGAAGGAAAAACTTCAAGAGTACTGTACAACTATATATTCAAGAAGTGGTGTAAATCAGATGTGGATACTTAAAAATTCTAAAGAACTTTTGGACAATTTGAAATCACAAGACTTTACAAAAATCAACAGCATAAAAACTTACGACTTTTCAACTTTATACACAACAATTCCCCACGACAAATTTAAATCCAGGCTTTTTGATATCATTGACAGCTGCTTCTTCAACAAAAATGAAACTCATAAGTTTACTTACCTCGTCAATGGTCATTTGAAAAATTATTTTGTTAAAACAGATTCTGATTGCACACATAAGTACTCTGAAGTTGACATCAAGAAGATGCTTGAGTTTCTGATTGACAATATCTATGTGGTTTTTGGAGACCAGGTATTCCAACAATCTATTGGAATTCCCATGGGTACCAATTGCGCTCCGTTATTAGCAGACTTATTTTTATATTCATATGAAGCAGAATTTATGCAAAATCTTTTACGTGAAAAGAAGAAAACACTTGCTGTGGCCTTCAACTCGACATTTAGATATATCGACGACGTATTGTCAATTAATAATGATAATTTCCATTCCTACGTCGACACGATATATCCTGGTGAGCTTGTCAATGAGATAAAAGATACCACAGAGTCCGACACTTCTGCTTCATACTTGGATATTTTACTTGAAAAAGACACTAATGGTAATCTAACAACCAAGCTATATGATAAACGTGATGACTTTAACTTTTCTATCGTCAACTTCCCTTACTTATGCAGCAATATACCTTCATCACCTGCATACGGAGTATTTATATCTCAGTTGATTCGATACGCAAGAGCATGCTCTACGTATGAACAGTTTCTTAAACGAGGTAAATTATTGACAAGCAAGTTGATGAAACAAGAATATCAATAGTCTCGTTTAAAGTCATCATTTCGTAAATTCTATGGTCGATACAATGACCTTGTCAGCAAATACAATTTATCATTGAATGAAATGCTGACTGACGTTTTTCATACCAATTGTTAGTCCATTATTTATACACTGAATTGCATGACGACAGATTTTTTCCGTTATTTCCTGATTATGACAACGAGCACACGGCGGGTGTGACCGGTCGGCAGGGGATGCTCACTCCTCCATGGCACCTGATCCCACCTCTGATGTTTCGGAGGTCCGTGTTTGCTCTGCTCTTATTTTGTATATTTGTTTAATGGACGTTGAGATTGAATACTGTTCGTTATTTCCATATCCTTCATCTACAACAGCTCTCTGACAAGGTATGTCTATAAATAGACAGATAGAGAAATATCTACATTAGTTCTCTGACAAGGTATGTCTATAAATAGACGGGATAGAGAAATATCTACATCAGTTCTCTGACAAGGTACTGTAAACAATTTTTTTTCGCGACAACTTTTTTCTCCATTTACCAGGAGTAAACTAGTTCGCAACAATAAATTTTCGCGATCAAACCGTTTTCGGAACTGTTTTTAATTAAAAAAAAAAAACTTTAAGGACCTGTTCGTGACGAGATATATTCACGATGACAAAGCTTTAGCGAATCTCGAGAAAATTTCTCTTGCGCGAATAAGTTGGTTTACAGTATGTCTATAAATAGACAGGATAAAGAAATATCTACATCATTTCTCTCGCAAGGTACACCTTTTCTATCTGCACAGACAGATGTTTCATGCAATTAATAAAAATAATTTTCAATTTATTTTAATGGAGTTTGAGAGTAAAGAGTTTTAGATATAATGAAGAATGGTAACAATTATTGAAAATAATAAATTAAAATATTTATTTTCATTTCATTCGGTTTTACTTACCACCTAGAAAATATACATAAGGATTTATCTCCCTTTACCACAGTCAACTCGCATTTAAATAAGCGCTTTACTGACTCAGATTAGTCCTAAACACGCTTACTTCCTCTTCCTCTAATCAGTTTATTTTTCTGCGCCAAACAGTCGACATCGTTTTTGTAATCTTTAAAATCTTTTACCATCGTGGCTCTATGATGGAAGAAAATGATGAAATATGTTCTAATACACCCAAGACAAGGTCTGGTAAAAAGAAGAAAACGACCAGCCGAAAAGAATTCGAGGATTTTGAGGCGAGGCTGGCAAGTCAGGAAGAACAAATGGGGCAAATTGATAATAAAATTGATCAAATTTTCCAGTTTTTAATGAACCGTACGGACAATGACAATGTTCAAAACACTACTGAACCCCATAATTTAGTTTCTATGGACGCTACTGAGGCGGACCGTCAGAGAAACAGAGAAAATTCGGCCGTTTCAGCGGGCCTACTTTTTTATGATACACAAGAGGGCATTTCGGATGCGCCTCATGTATCAGACCCCGACACCATGTCAATTCATGTTAGCAGGGAAGAAAGAAGAACACTACTTAATTCTCCAGATGATTTAGATCAAGAAAGTCGTCATGAGACTTATCAAAGTCACTCTCGCAGATCGGAGGCCCAGGATGAAGTTTTGTGTGAGGAAAAAGAACGTTTTACAAAGTACACTTCTAGGCCTAATGCAAAAACAACAGAAAATAAAGAAAACAATGTAAGTAAACTTACTGAAATTTTCGGTGCTGATGCTTCATCTACAGATAACACAGACGTTGGACTGTGTCTGGATGTTAGCCAGAAGGAAATTATCAATAAATCTTGGAGATCAGAAAATCCTTCTAAATTGTCATCATACAAGGAAAGTTACAAGACACTTTTTCCAGTAAGTAAAGATAGTAAGGACATATTAAATGTACCTTCTTTGGATGACTCAGTAGAATCATTACTCATTAAAAAATATGGACAGAAGGGGGCTTTTGGCAATTCACCAGGACTGTATACCAAATCTCTCAGAGCAGTGGAGAAATTGGGTTACCAAGGACAAGTAGCTTCAAGAATGGCTATTATTTCCAACTGTTATACTCAACAAGCATTGGGTTTCCTTTTGGATGCGCTTCAAGATAAAGAACCTAATATGGATAGAGCTATTCAAACTGTTAGAGACATTTTTGCTATGTCAACAAAAACACTTGATCAAATCTGTAGGGCAGGAGCCTATCATCATATAATAAGACGCAAAGCCACCATGTTTGATTCAGGGCTTAGTGAATATAAAGACTATGCGTCCACTATTCTTTCACTTCCTCTGACTGGAGATGGAGTTCTTGGAAATAAGTTTGATGACAGACTGAAAGCGAAAACAGAAAGAAATAAACAACTGGCTGAAGTGTTACCAGATTTTAAGTCTAAGTCTACTAACAATAGGAACACTACTCAACAAACCAATTACAAAAGGAAAAGCTTCACTTATTCAGAAGCTCAACCTAAAAGGCAAAGAACTTCCTCTACAGCAGATTACAGTTACGGAGCTGCAGCAGGATACAGATATGGCCAGTCGAGCAGAGGATCAAGGGGGAAGAATTATAAAGTGAGTTCTTTTCGCAACTTTAAATCAAATCAAATAATAAGACGCAAAGCCACCATGTTTGATTCAGGGCTTAGTGAATATAAAGACTATGCGTCCACTATTCTTTCACTTCCTCTGACTGGAGATGGAGTTCTTGGAAATAAGTTTGATGACAGACTGAAAGCGAAAACAGAAAGAAATAAACAACTGGCTGAAGTGTTACCAGATTTTAAGTCTAAGTCTACTAACAATAGGAACACTACTCAACAAACCAATTACAAAAGGAAAAGCTTCACTTATTCAGAAGCTCAACCTAAAAGGCAAAGAACTTCCTCTACAGCAGATTACAGTTACGGAGCTGCAGCAGGATACAGATATGGCCAGTCGAGCAGAGGATCAAGGGGGAAGAATTATAAAGTGAGTTCTTTTCGCAACTTTAAATCAAATCAATGACTCGGAAACAATGTTAATGTGTCCCCAAATACCTGTAGGAGGTCGTCTTCAAAATTTTTATCATCAATGGGAAAAAATAACAGATGACAAATGGGTTTTACAAACTCTGAAAGAGGGTCTAAAATTAGAATTTCTCAATTCCCCAATTCAAACAGGTGTACGCAAAACAAATGCAAATGCTCTTATATTAGAAGAGGTTCAAAAATTGTCGGAAAAAGGTGCGATAGAGCCTGTTCCTTGCATGGAAATGCAGAACCGTTTTTACAGTACATTTTTCCTAGTAACCAAAAAATCGGGGGAATTGAGACCAATTATAAATCTAAGACCTCTGAACAGGTATATGGTGAAAAAGCATTTCAAAATGGACACATTGATAAAAGTAATCAATTTGGTAAACAAGAACGATTGGGCATTTTCTCTCGATCTAAAAGATGCTTAATATCTACATGTACCAATGCATCCAAGCCATCGCAAGTATCTTTGGTTTTGTGTTCAAGAAAAAGCTTACCAATTCAAAGCTCTATGTTTTGGTCCAACCCAAGCTCCAAGGGTATTTACAAAAATAGTAGCAACAGTAGCTGCCTACCTTCGGGTACAAAATATCAGACTAGTGTCTTATCTAGACAACTGGCTAATAGTCAATTCATCTCGCGAAAATTTATTGATGGATCGAGAGAAAGTGCTCAAGTTGTTGTTACACCTAGGTTTCATAATCAACAGAAAGAAATATCAATTGATACCCAGTCAGAAAATAGTGTACCTGGGGAGTTTATTCAGACTAGATCAGGGTTTAGTATTTCCAACCCTAGAGAGAGTTCAGAATTTAGAGTTAACAGTTCAAACCTTAATACTTTCAGAGAATCAAATGTCATCAGCACAGACTTTTCTGAGAGTATTGGGGTTAATGGCCTCTTGTCTGGAACTGATTCCTTATGCCAGACTGTTCATGAGACCAATTCAGTTGCATTTGTTACATTTCTGGAAACCATCATCCAGAAACCTAGAATATCAGGTACCCATTACTCAACACCTTGTAGAACATTTGAAATGGTGGTTAAAGAGAGTAAACACTTTAAAGGGCAGATCTCTTCAACCATGGGAGGCAACTATTACCCTCACAACAGATGCTTCGAACTCGGGGTTCGGGGGGTTCATAGAGAAGAAATTTTATTAGGGGATATGGACAGAGAACGAGAAGTCTCTCCATATCAATCACCTAGAATTAGAAGCAGTATACAAGTCAATTGTGTATTTTCTTCCTTATCTGAAAAATCAGAAAGTTCTTATTCGGTGCGACAATACCACAGTAGTGCAATTCATAAACAAAATGGGGGGAACAAAATCACCAGCCCTTTGTCTAAGAGTTTGGAAGTTGTGGAAATTGGCAATTCAAAACAACATCCTATTGAAAGCTGCTCATCTAGCAGGCCATTTGAATTCAATAGCGGATCACCTGTCCAGGGTAAAGATTCAGCACACAGAATGGTCTCTGAACAATCAGGTACTGAATCAGATTTTCAGTGTTTGGGAGAAACCAATGATAGATCTATTTGCTTCGAAATGGAATCACAAGACTCCAGTTTACTGCTCTTGGATTCCAGATCAGAAAGCTTTAGCAATAGATGCATTGTCAATATCGTGGGAGAGGATGATAGCATATGCATACCCTCCAATATGTCTCATACCGAAAATTCTGTCACACATGAAACATTTTCAGTGTCAAGTAATTCTCATTGCGCCACAGTGGCCTAGGAGGCATCGGTACACAGATCTATTACAAATGCTGATAGACATACCAATAAGACTTCCAGTAAGGGAAGATCTCTTAGTTCAACCAAGGTCAAACATTTATCACCCAGATCCAAAGATTTTCAATCTGACGGCATGGCTTCTATCAACAGAAATTTCAAAAAGAAAGGCTTTTCAAAAGAAACTAGAAAGCTTTTATCAGCATCATGGAGAAAAGGAACTCAAATTGACTACAATTGTAAATTCAGAAAGTTCAATAGTTGGTGTGATAAACGGAATAAAGATCCCTATTCAGTATCTTTAGTAGATTGTGCAGAATTTTTGACAGAATTGTATAAAGAGGGTCTACAATATAGAACTATTGCTGGTTACAGGTCTATGCTATCTTCTGTTTTGACACCTATTGACAATGTACCTGTTGGACAGCATCCATACATTATTCGTCTTCTTAAAGGCGTTTTCAATTCTAGACCTCCAAGAGTTAGTGTTGTACCCGACTGGGATTTACACAAAGTACTTGTTATGCTTCAAAAAGAACCTTTTGAACCATTAAAATTGGCTTCTTTAAAACATCTGACTTACAAAACGGTTTTTCTTGTAGCCATTACGACATTTCGAGGGTGCTCAGACATCCAAGCCCTGAAGTTAGGCGAGGGAGCTGTGACCGTAACAAACAGAGGTGTGACGTTTGTGAGACAAAGACTGTCAAAACAAGATCAAACAAATCATTTTGGTGCCAAGATTTTTGTACCATCTTTTTCAGAAAATAAAAAGTTAGATCCTAAAATAGCATTAGCCTTTTATTTGAAAAGAACAGAAAACTTTAGACGAGTTTTGAAGGATAAGGATGAAACCAAGTTGTTTCTATCATTAAATAGTCCTCATAAATCTGTTTCAACACAGACAATATCAAGATGGCTAGTCAATACCATCAAAATGGCTTATGAAGAAAATATTGAGGTGAAAGGTCATTCAACACGTTCTGTTGGCCCCTCATGGGCACTTTTTAATGGAGCTAGCATGTCTTCTATTTTAAACTCTGCAGATTGGAAATCAGTCTACATTCACAAAATATTATTTGAAAGATGTAGACGTAGCAGTATTAAAACAGTAAAGTTTATTTTTTTCTGCGAGTTGCAATATCTGTAAATTTGACAATGTGTGTTGTTTTGTATATATATATATTAATGTTTGTACATAGTTGTTAGGAGAATGAAGTTTCATGTCTATAGTTTATGAAGTGACGAGAACATTTATAAAGATTAAAGATTCCCACCAGCCTATATTTAGGTAAGGCTTTGAAATCATCCTTATGTATATTTTCTAGGTGGTAAGTAAAACCGAATGAAATGAAATTGAAAATTTGATTTTCAAGTTGTAATTTTATGAATGAAGGTTTTACTTACCACCTAGTACTACCCTCCCTTCCTCCCCGCAGTTATTGTGACATGTTTGTCGCAGATAAAACTGATTAGAGGAAGAGGAAGTAAGCGTGTTTAGGACTAATCTGAGTCAGTAAAGCGCTTATTTAAATGCGAGTTGACTGTGGTAAAGGGAGATAAATCCTTATGTATATTTTCTAGGTGGTAAGTAAAACCTTCATTCATAAAATTACAACTTGAAAATCAAATTTTCTATTTTTCAGGGTTTTGCAAATTTACTATACACATGGTACATGAAAGAAGGTAGGTAGCATAATCCTAACGAATAAATATAAAACCTGAACATGTAAGAAGTTATTTATACATATTTGATATTTATAAAATTTCACGTGTATGATTTGTTAATGTTTGTATGTTCAGGTAAGAGAGGAAAGCTCCTGGCTCTACCAATCAGTCAACAGAGAGAACTGGGTAGATTTCTACAAAAGGAGGACATTAAATCTCTAAGCTGGCTCCATAATATACAGACCAACAACTTCTCTAAGGTAAATCACATCTGGACATCCAATTACCTTTGAATTCAAAGAAACCCCTTTGAATCCATTAAATTAATCCTGGAATTTGCCCTGCTTAAAAGCATAAACAAATTGTAACCTTTGCCAAATCATTAGATAGGTTGGTTTTTCAGCAGATTTTACGGAGTATCCAATATTTGTTTTTACCTCATATGACCTAGGGGTTAAATCTTAGCAATGTTTTGCCCTAACAGTGCATCAGTATGTCATTTTGTGTTTATTGAAAGTTTGATCAATTATTTTTTTTATTTTCAGGCCCACACCACTCTTTTAGAGTTGGGCAAAATGGAGCAGGGCTCTCTGGCAAAGAAAAAGGTCAGGTTTTGTTGATAATAATTCATTTATTTGATATCTTATTACTCATTAAAACCTGTTCTCTTATGAAAAAAGGAAATGTTTTCCCTACCTCTTCAATTAACAACAATGTGCTTATAATAAACAATGATAATAAATAATGAAAGGAAGATGGACTTGTCATTTGTAGATGCTATCATGCTTTATAAACTTGAAGACAATGTTAACTAGTTTAATTTTCTTTGGACAGGTACTGTAACAATTAAATGTGAATGTATTGTTTAGAAGATTGCTGAAGACAAATGTTGTTTGATCTTTTTATTTTTACATGTACATGTACAGGTAACTCTCGAAACCTCGAAGTCGCGGGACCGAGGAAAAACTTCGAGAGATCAAGAGTTCGAGTTTTCAAGAGTCCGGATTTTTCCGGGTTTTTGACAGGTTTTAAATATAGTCATACCAGATGTAATGATTTCATGCAGTTCTTACCTTTTACACGTGGGTTTTACAAAACAACGATATGTTTTCGAATTGAAAGTGAATATTTATTAAACTGAGTAAAGCAAAAAAATGTACATCGTCAGTTCGTGTTTTTTAATTTGTTTTTTATCATACGGATATCATTCTACTCATTCGTTATATGAAAACGGCATAGACCAGCGTAGCGCGTGGAACATAGCATTGAGACTTTTCCAAACATGTGCATTGAACGAAATTCTGTATGTATTTGTCCAAAAAAAGTCGTCATATGCACAGCGAGGCTGTTTCTGAATTTTCATATTTCGCTAAACTTTGAGACGATTCGAAATTAGAAAATTAATTCATTAATTGTTTCGTCTCGTAATCTGCAATTACAATTTCTCATCGACACTACGTTTCTGAATTATTGTAATACAGACGATGATAATTATTTTGATAGCATATAGGCACCATGAGATTAATAAATTATAAATCAATTATCACCTTGCAGAATAAGTGTCACCTAAATAAACATCCCGTTTCACGAGACCCGCGTCTTCTGCATGCGGTCATTAAATGTCCAGGTAAAGTTGCTAATTATGTAACTTTGTATACACAAAGCCACTTCGAGGTATCAAGGGTGAATTTCAATAGAATATGCATAGAGGGACTGAAATTTTACTTCGAGAGATCAAGGGTATCGAGAGATCAATAGTTCAAGAATTCAAGAGTAAATTTGCTTAGTTATATAGGGAAAAAATTCGGGACCGGGGACTCACTTCGAGCGATCAAGAACTTCGAGAGATCGAAGTTCGAGCCATCAAGAGTTACCTGTATATTATCAAATTTGTGAGTAAAACACTTCATTTATATTTTGACTGGTGTAGGTTTTGTGGTTAATAAAACATTTAGTTGGTACATGTATCTTATTAAGTCAGGAATACTTCTCTTTTGATCCTCCTCCTTTTTTTATTGAATAAACAAGAGTGTTTAATAATTATAAACTGAAAGAAAGATGGACTTTTCATTTAGATGCTATCATGCTTTTTAATCATGTAATCTAAAGTTTAATTTTCTTCTGGACAGGTAAGTGTTTAATTATATATTAATAAAATTATTAATATTATGTATTGTGTAGAAGATTGCTTAAGAACATTATCGAATTTGTCAGTATAACACCTCAGTTATATGTTTATGTCCCTGACTGACTGAGTAGTCGTACGTTTTGTTTTGTAGACACTGTTAAGTCTAAGTAAATTGGCCGGACTAGCAGCTGACCCAGAT
>NW_026940700.1:0-12343 GCF_032062105.1 Saccostrea cuccullata | reverse complement strand
GTTGACATTGTAATGCTGGTCGAATTGGAGGTGATACCGTGTTTATATTGCCTTCCTTTTTTTCTTATTTTCATCCTTAACATCGTTGATATTGCAATGTAGGCCAATATTGAGAATGTAAGCCAATATTGAGTCGACTTTGTGTCAACTTGCCTTCTACTTTTTGGATTCATATCGTCCACATTGTCGACATTACAATGCTGGTCGATTTCGAGTTGAATTCGTGTAAACATGATCTCTTTTTTTCTATGTTGTTCACATCGTTCAAATCGTTGAAATTGTCTCAACAATGCCTTTTCATTTTTCTTGTTCACATCGTTCACATTGTCGAAATTGTAATGTTTGTCGATATCAAGTCGACATCGTGTCAACATTGCCTTCTTATATTCTTGTTTGCATCGTTTACATCATACATATGGTAATGATGGTCGATACAAAATTGACATCCGGGCATTATTGTCTCTTTTTTTTTATTTTGTTTACATCGTTCACTTCGTCGACATCGCAATGTTAGTCGATATCGAGTCGACATCGTGTCGATTTTGCCTCTTTCTTTTTATAAATACATGTATAGTGCACCGTGTATTGGTATACCTTACTTTTGTAATAAAAACAGGTTCATGATTTGACCTTAAACTAATTGATGTACATGATACCTTAGTATAGAAAATATGAGTAGGTCATATATATATTTTTCTTGCGGTTCTTACTTTAATTCAGTCTGATAAGTAATTATGTTTCAAATGAATGTACTCTGAATGTTGAAATATATATGAATTCAAAATAAAAGATGTTCTCAATATCATATCAATAAAGATTACAATGCCAAGTTGACTATGCAGAAAAAAAATCAATGTACATTTGTAGACGATATGAATACGATATCGTCAGAACATTGATTTGAACAAATTTGAATTTTTGTATTTTCTATATACTCCCCTTGAACTTATGATGTTCTGGATGTTATCAATCCCCTTGTAAAATAATATTTATAACAGTACATGCACTATTTTACCATTTTTGCGGGGCTAGATACTGAGCAATGGTATAAATAACATGACATTTCCAATCACTTTAATCTTAATCATTTTATCAGATGTAATAATGGAAATGTTTATAAAAAATGTTTGAATAATATGTATCATCGAACAAATAGTGCAAATTATTGTGCATGAATTATTGTGTGACCTTTTTGCATCAAAAAGTATTATATTTGGGATATCAAAAATCTAAATAGAGAATAATGTGGGGTTTTTTGTGTCAAACGTTTTATGACTTTATCTCTGATCTGTTTGATGTATGATGAAACGTAGAATGATAATGAAAGAAAAGGCTAAGTTAAGCAATGTGAATTTTGAGATATTGGTCAATATATGCGATTTTCTGGCAATAAAAAAATTTGAATTTTATCTTGAGTTCTTAAAAATATTTTCATTTCTTGGCAAAGTCTTTGCGTGAATGTGCAAATGTTAAAATATTTATTGAAACCTATATATATTCCTAGCACTTAAAACGGAAAATATTCTCTGAATAAAAATATGTGGAGCTGTAAGTCCAACAGATTTAATTAATGTAACACATGTATAGATTTGAAAGATTCTTCTTCTTATCATCATTCCACCACAAAAAAATTCCCCCGTAAATCTAATTTCTTTGTTAATAATAAAAAATACAGTTGCAAATTATGCTATCCCTACTTGTATTACAAATAATTGAATGGAATGTTTTTCTTTTTGCCTAAAAATAAACTACCATAAAGGGCCAGGACCTATAAGATGATATTACCAAAATGACATAAATAATTAAACTAAAATGGATATTGATCAACCGAATTTCCTCTCCTTTTTCTTACATTTTTATGATATATTAGATATTATTATATGCTTCCCATATTTAAATTATTCTTTTTTCACATATGGTAAAGAAAGAAGGATATGGAAATAGCGAACAGTATTCAATCTCAACGTCCATTAAACAATATAAAAAATAAGAGCAGAGCAAACACGGACCTCCGAAACATCAGAGGTGGGATCAGGTGCCATGGAAGAGTGAGCAGTTCTTGAAAAGTTCTTCATGTATTTGACTGAGTAAAAATTATATCTAAATTCATTTTTGGAGGCAGAAAAGAAGATATTTTCATACGCCACTGTTGCAACCACTATTGAAATACGACCACTATTGAAATAATTATATCAATAGTGGTTGAGAGTGCATTTCAATAGCATACAAAGTTAGTAACCACTATTGATAAACAACCACTATTGAAATAATTGCATCAATAGTGGTTGAGAGTGTATTTCAATAACATCCATAGGTAATAAGCACTATTGAATTACGACCATTATTGAAATAATTATTTCAATAGTGGGTGATATTCATTTCAATAACAAACATAGGTTGCAACCACTATTGAAATAATGTTCACTTCTAATCTAATTTAGTTTTGAAATATTATCATCAACTTTCAAAATAATTATTCAAATCACTTTTGAAATTATGATTTCAATAACTATCTTAACCTTCTTTAAAGGACAGATGATACAAACAAAATATGGATGCTTGGATTGGTATATATTTTTGGTCTGATTTCACTGAAAAAGATGCAAATAATAAATGTCTAGAATATAAAGAAATTGTAAACCTTCAGTGATGTTAAAAATTTTGCCTCCCTAAAACCATCCTTTTTGATTTATAAACTTTAATTATTAATCTATATTTTTTCACCCAAATCCAATATTTGTAAAATTTTGGATTAAAAATTAAAAATTACGCGGTAAAACTCTTCTTTAAATACTGGTCGTATTTCAATAGTGGGCGAAACCTGTGGTAATCATGTTGAAAAGCACAATTCCCCACTATTAAATAATTATTTGAATAGTGCTCGTATTTTAATAGTGGTTGAAACCTATGGTCATCATATTAAAATGCACTCTCACCCATTATTGAAGTAATAATTTCAATTGTGGTCGTATTTCAATAGTGGTTAATATCTATGTTTGTAATTGAAATGCACTCTCAACCACTATTGATATAATTATTTCAATAGTAGTCGTATTTCAATAGTGGCTACTTACTATGTTTGCCATTGAAATGCACTCTCAACCACTACTGATATAATTATTTCAATAGTGGTCGTATTTCAATAGTGGTTACTAACTTTGTTTGCTATTGAAATGCACTCTCAACCACTATTGATATAATTATTTCAATAGTGGTCGTTATTTCAATAGTGGTTGCAACACGCCACCATTCCGCCAAAAATATAGTCCTTGCTTAGTTTTCAAATTCGGTTTACCATTTCTATTCAAAGTTGAACAATTGTGACGAGGAAAGAAAAATGTGGCTTTTTAAATCTCTTACACCTAAATCTAATAGACAAATATGCAACTGTACTTTAAATATTTCATCTAGTCAGAAACCAGAGAAGAATCCTACCTTAATCTAGGTAGGAATCAGTCAGAAAACCGTATCAGAATTCAATTTTAGTACACAAATGCTGTGTCGTAAAAAGGCGAGATAAGACACATTGACCGAAAGTTGAAAGATAAATATCATCAATGGTTGGACTGGATGGATTTTATTTTTTACGGTTATTCTTGTCTTTTGTGACTTCTAAGTAAGTGTACGGCTAAGAATTATTTTATTTTCTAGTTCGTTTTAAACGTGAAATATTATTTTTATTATTTCAAGCATCGATTTTTACACAATCATATACATACTCAAAAACTTCCAATACCTTGAGAATAATGTGTCGGCCTCCAGGGATACAAGTGTATTGAGGATACTGAAAAAAATGTTTGATCTGTCTTAGTATGCATGTATACCATTCATAATTTTTGTTTGCTTCATACGTTTAATCATATCCTCATCGCTCAAATCTAATATTGATAAAATAATATATAATAATAGTAACATAAAGATAAAATTAAGGAGACCCGTTTTTGCTTATTATTATTGATTTCAATTTGTGTGTTTTGTTTGATTTGCAGCATCTATAATTTTATAATGTGTGTAAAAAAAGAACGTTGCTTGTTTCTTTAAATAACTCCTTTATAGGACACGTTTTATCTCTATTCTACAAATACCTCTATTTTGCTGTAGGTCCCCATGATTAGACTGAAGATAAACATTACCAGGCGGTCCCAAAGAAAATGGTTAGTAAAATGGGGTAAGTATATCAAACCTCGGTATCAACTGATGAATTTCTAAAAAAAAATCTTCTTATACATGATGGACAGAAAAAGACAGAAAAGGCATATAAATGCATGTTTGGAGATAGAATAATGAAAAAAAACATGTTTATGCAAAAGAAAGTCATTGTTCCATAGCAACCATTTTTTTTCTGGTTCATATTTAGGGATTACTTTCGTCTTACTCTTAAATGTCTGATATAATTACATTTGTTCAAGTGTAAATGTATTGTATACACGTATAACTAAAAAAAAAGGATTGGAATAGCATGTGGAAATTTATGTCTGATTATAATGATTTTGATCTTGCAGCACAGGCGTCGGAAACCAGGAGGGTCTATATTTTTGTTGGCTTAGCCCTTCACCCCCTACTTTTCAATTTGCCTACGCCTATATGCATTGCCAAATTATCCCTTTTATGAAAACAAGGATAATTGAACAGTTCTTCAATTTTTTGATTGCTTTACTAAATTACATATTTGCACAATAAATGAAGGATGTGGAGATAACGAACAGTATTCTAGACCAAACGTCCATAAAACAATAGAAAATAGGAGAAGAGCAAACATGTATTGTATAATCAGTGGAGATCACGTTTCTAAGACAAGTGGAAAAGGAATCATCACAATTGCTTCTATTTTACAAAATATTATATATATATGTAAGACTCTAAAGTGCAATGGTGACGCCAAAGTCCGATGGTCTCGCCAAACCCCGATGGCCTGCGCCAAACCCCGATGGCTCGCTGTCTTTACGGACCCCAAAGTCCGATGGTCAAGCCAAAGTCCGATGGCTTGTTTCCTATGAGACACGCGACGCTAAAATGCGATGGTCTGACACGCCAAAGTCCGATGGTGCGAAGGAACAATCAACGTTTATGACGTCACAATAGTCCGACGTTATGGCTTGTCCTGCATTCAAAATCTATTGATTTAGTATTTGTCCCGCTTACAATTTTACTGATTTTGCTTATTGTTTTCGCCCATCAGAGCTATTAAGGTTAGTCCTTGTACACCATTCGACTGATTGGGTTAGTTCTTGGACACCAATGTGTTTATTCGAACTCACCAAAGAGATTTTATGGTTAGTCCTCGCACACTATTGGACTGATTTGGATTAGTCATGCACCCATCCAAGATACCTAGCTTACGGTTGTTATAAATTTTTCGACTGATAAGAGTTAGTCTCGCACCTATATTCAAAAGCGCAGCACAGTGAAGGTTACAAATGGAAATACCGGCGATTTTTTAAGATAAAAAATACATACTTTATTAGGATGGGTGATTCTTTTTAGGAATTCACTGATATAAAAAAAATGTAATTTGATGTCGACGTCACATGACTTTGGCAATTATACTTGCAGTTTAGAGGTCATCTATAAATTTCAATATTGCAAGGGCATAACTAAGTTAAAAATCTTAGTTTATTTCATAATCCTTTTCAACACTATATGTAGTTTGTGAAAAGTGCTGCGAACCTATAAAGATTCCCTTTTTTAATTGGTAAAATTTAATTTGTTGGACGGCAGGTTGAATATTTTGCTGGTCAACTACATTAAATATAGCTATAATTAATTCATTTGCAAGATTTCAAGAGGTTCGCAGCACTTTTCAAATATCTTAATGCTTCTTGAGTTTATGTGTAAAATTTTGAAAAGGTACATTGACGGTATGCCCTTGCAATAGATCGGTTTACTTGGGCCCTTCCATTACTTTTTCATTGAATCTGCATACAAACACACGACAGTATCGCTTGTCGGGAGAATGCACGTACAGTTTATAAATAAATTACTAGAATAGACATCGCATCCACGTTAACGGCTTTTTATTTTACTGCAAATAATATTTTATTTGAGAACAAAACACATTTTTCATTGTACAAAATGTGACTTGATCAGCCTCTCACTGTGTACAAACTGCGTCATTGTTGCGAGATGACGTCACATTGACAGGTGCATTGCGATCGATGCATCGTTTATATACTGTTGTGTGGGATTTAACAAACGACAAAACT
Source organism: Saccostrea cuccullata (assembly GCF_032062105.1). Taxonomy (NCBI): domain Eukaryota; kingdom Metazoa; phylum Mollusca; class Bivalvia; order Ostreida; family Ostreidae; genus Saccostrea; species Saccostrea cuccullata. The sequence continues at coordinate 6,140 of NW_026940700.1, read as the reverse complement.
GCACGTAATAGTAAGTGTGTATGTAGTATACAGCTATCCAGCTGTTTGAAATAGCAAATAATTTCATTTTGTGGTATTTTGAAGACCTTATTTTATGTCTGACGTCATAGTAAACATTTCCCGTACAAATTAGGCCCCGCCTCCTTACTGTAACCTTAACTGTGCTGCGAGATTAGTGTTAGTCTTTGTATTTTATATTTATTTGTATTTATTTTAAATAATCGGGCCTTAGCATGGCGCGATATCGCATTTTTGCGCAGTAGTACTATGACGTCATAAACGTTAATTGTTTTCTGCACCATCGGACTTTGGCGTGTCAAACCATCGGGGTTTGGCGCAGACCATCGGACTTTGGCGTGACCATCGGACTTTGGAGTCCCATCGCACTTTGGAGTCCTACATAAATAAATATATATCTATAATAATTATTGTATATCAAATAAGAAAATATGTTAAACTTTGCTGTAGAAAAGCAGAGTGGATCCTGGATAAGGTGGGGATAGCATGGGGTATAGCTGGAACACTTCTGCTGATTGGTTGTTTATGCTATTCTCACCTCAAGCGCTGCTGTAAACACCTCCGGCACAAAATCTCTACGCAATCCCATGATCATATCTCAACAGAGTTTCACTGTATGTATTTCTGCACTGTATATAACGTTTTTCTGACTCTACTGTAATTATAATTATTTTTAACGAAAATGTTATGATAAAATATTAAATTTATAGATTATAAATACAGGATTTTACATTCTATTATGATTTATGTATTCGTTTGTTAATAGTTACCCCAGAAGATGTCTCCGATGGTGTGATAATGAGTCCAATATTTAGACCTTTTCATGAAAACCATAGAAAAACAGTGCTGTCCAGTGACCAACACGTCGGAATGGATGAACATGATAAATGGGAGAACACTGGTTATGTTGGAGAACTGTTCTCACCACCAAGGACTCATTTCAGTCATCAGAAAATACCTATCAGCACAACTGTGTAATTAACACAAACGCTGATCTTCAAAGGCATTGTAACATTTCATCACTATTTAAGTAATTTGATAGAAGTTCAAATTATACACTTATGACAAATCGTTTTGAAACATAACTTCATTTGCTTTAGTAGTCGCCCGCATGGCGCAGTGGTGAAAGTGTCTACTCTAGAGTCGCAAAGTACGCCGCAGATTCAAATCTAGCTGTGGGACATGGAGACCGGTTCTTCGGATGCAACCGCATAAACTGAGGTCCCGTATCGCAGTGGGTACGGGCAAGAAAAAAGATCCCTCCCTGCTCAATAGCCCTGAGTGCCGAGTATAGGACAAGAATTTGCAGCTCTCCACCGACAAGTGGTGGCATCTCCATTTGTGTGAAAAATTCTCGAGTGGGACGTTAAACAATATACAATCAATCATCTTTTGTTTTAGTTTTCTCTTTACATTTTCTCTTTGCAATCTCGGCCAAATGCTAACGCAAACGAACGCTAAAAATGGAAAGCATGGAGTAAACTGCCAATTATTTTTATTTATCGAGATCAAGGTTCATGTGTCATTAAAGGCAAGTAATTTTGATACAGATTTTTTATTGTGAATTTACATTCTGATTTTATAAAATATTATTATATACTATCATGTATTTTGTTATCATATTTACTATATTTTTATACAAGATATACAACTTAGCTTTTTCCATGGAAGTGTTTTATATGTATGTTGATTATCGATAAACTTTACTATGCAATTTACTAACAGTTTACTTAACACCTACATTGGTAGTTTTAACAAGACACATTGTCTTGTTTAAAAGAGTACCGTGTACTACATTCATAATTTTGTCGCTAGCTACCGAGTGCCGTATAGCATACGTCCGTCTACACCATTGACGATTTAAATGTATTACATTGAAAGGTGGTTTAGTCAGCAGCTTTATATGGGGGTCCTTAGATATTACGGGCGAATTCTCTTTAAATGGTGTTTTCATTATAACAAGGCTATTCTTTAGGTACCTACACATTTGATCATGAATTTTGAGTTTGATCTATACTTTCGATGCATTTCAACTTTGGTAAGAACTTGTGAACTGTAGGTGCCAGGTTTTCTTATTTCCTTTATGTATTCCATATGACCTGGAAGTGTGACCTTATTTGAAATAAAACATTAACCTTAAAAATTTTGAACGCTTTAGTTTGAACTTTGGGTTTTACCAAGATTTGAAAAATAAAATGTCAAATGCGTGCATCGGTTTTTTCATTAATACATTTTTTTTACAGTAAATGATATTTGATTTCTCAAAAGCGCAGAGATTCTACCGATATGACAACATTTATTTCATATTTACATACGTCAATTACATGACGCAATTTTGAATGTTTCTTCGAATTTACTTTTTCTTTTACTTAGTAAAATTAAATTTCAAACTTCAAAGCTTAAAATAGTGAGGGTTTCCTAACATTCCCATTGTTCTTACAATAATGTAGATTTATTTCGCTCAGAGGAAAACACATTTAACACTCCTTTTGAGTTTTATATGTGCATCAGTCTGTACAAAGCAATGCTTCCAAGACCAGATGAAAAAACAACTTTTATTTGCCTTTGGAGGAGACTTAATTACATGTCATAGGTTTAGAAAGGTGAAAAATTCTTTACAGTTTCTTCTCTTTATACTTGGAGAATGGAATACCTTCCATATTTCCAAATATAAATACAAATACTGTAAAACGAGAATATTTGGCCCACTACTAATTTTAGCGCCTTTGGCGCAAGAGCCCCTGAGCGCTAAAATTTATTGTGCGCTAAAGGATTTCTTACTATCATTTTTTGTGTATTCAAAGCTTTTACATAAGTACATGTAAACCGGAACGCGCGATTACGTAATGTCGAAGGGTCACTGGATTTTATATACACACTAGCACCATGAGCACTGCACATGTTCGGAAGACAGAAAGTTCTGCCAAATTATAATTTAATTTAACTATTGTTATCCTGGTAGCTGTTACCCGATTATTATCATTAGCACCTTCAAAGTTTTGCTTCTCGGCGTGTCAATCATCTGTCGCCTCGAGGTAAACAATGCAACAAGTAGAGCTTTTCAAAAAAGCTTACCGTCTTTAGCAACAATTTTAAACAGTAAACAGATCTACACTTAACAGGCCGTATAATTCTTTTGAATTTCTTGATTTAGTATGTCTAAATTAGCTTTTTACGGGCATTAGCCCTACCATGGTTGTCGCTCTGTCATCTCCGTAAACTTTGACTGGCCGAGAGCTTTCGACAAACCTCGGCTGATTCCCATTCATGCACTCTTCAAACAAGAAAGAGGAAAAGAATAATTACAAATTGTAAAGCCTGCAAGCAATAACTATCAAATTTTATTTATAATGAAATTAAAGAGACCTTTTTATTTATTGCTATAAAAAATATCATGTTATTCAGAAATAATTACTGCTGATTTTGTTGTTCGTTTTGTCATTTTTTTAAGATTGGAAATCTTGAAAAATTGTTAAGTCGTATGAAAAATAGATCATCAGAAAGTTATCTCCCTTGCCATGCACAGCATTTCAACCAATGAAATAATTGAAAATTTTCTCATCATGCAATTTCCACCAATCACGAAAGAGAGGAAGTGCATAGTCCGAAGACTGTAAAAAACTTCAACTATACAATACCGTCTTCCAAGGAAGACGGTAATCAAGCATGGCGATTGAGCTTGCAGACAATACCTGATTAGGATTACCGTTTTATCGAAGTAATTTTCTGTCGATGCATGCATTGTTTTAATATGATTTAAATGAGTAAATACTCCATTTCTTTTAATTGAAAATAGAAATAAAATAAATTTTAATATTGTGCCACGTCCATGTGATAGCAACACGTACCGCAGTAAAGTTAACTAACGAATGTTTACTGATATATACGGGAGTAATAATTTGTTTCCGTGCTTGACTAACCAAAAAGTCAAATACAGGTGTGGATAAAAAAAACCCAAAATATCACATTTATATATTTTACTGACATGTGCAAGCGCTAAAATTTATTTGCGCCAATGCATTCCCACTTGTGTTTGCGCTTAAATACGTATGCGCCAATTTTTTTCGTTTTACAGTATAGAGTAATCATCATGGGAAAATTATTTAATATTTATTCATTTACTCTCCTTTTAATTTCTTTAAAAATGTTTCATAAGGAGCACAAAGTGAACTGATATTACATTTACCCTATAACCTGTTGTATTTTCTGCATTAAAATATATAATGACACTTGGAAACTATTAGTTAATATTTCAATTAAATTACAAATACAGATTACAACACACTTTTGAAACTAAATATGGTTCTTCGCACAAATTAAAGTCATATTGTTATAATGTAAAATTGTCTAACGTGACAACAATATGTATTTTGTAAGTGATTTATAACATAATTTTGATCTTATTCCATAACATTGAACATTATTTACGCATAATAATTGGAAGGATTTTTTATGCTCTAGGATGATATACTAGTAGTTTCTTGTTAAATACTGTCGTCTTTTTATCCGTTCATTTTAAAGCATACCTTTGCATTGCCTAAATAGAGAATCAGTGCAGTTCATGTTACTTCTGCATTTTCTGTACAATAATATGACGATAAGGCGCAAGATGATAGAAGTATTTCTCATCTGTTTTACTGCTTCATGTTAAAAAGATTTCATTTTTTCAGGTTTACTCTCTGAAATCTAGCATCGTGAAAGATACCTTCCAACGCAAAATTTGAAAGTTTCAGACCATAAATGTAAAAGATTTTTCTTTTCAATAGTAACAATTTATTATTTTGAAAGATAAACAATTTTTTATTATCCTATCCTTTGATATGATTTGTTAATGCAGTTCTGTCATATTTCGGAGTTACATTTTTCGAGAAAACCAAAACAAGAATGAAACATCTTTAAAGTACTTAGAAAACTACTCTTCTATAAGAAGTCAATTCGTACATTTCAATTAAATAGTGTCAAAGAAAGGTCGATTAATTAGCTTGTGAATACACATGGTAGAATCATACACATGTAATATCATTCTATTTATAAACAAATTCCCTTTTAAAACATCGAGTTCTAAAACATAAGATTATAATTTAAGAGAATATGCACCTTTAAGGTCATACGCAACGTAGTTTGAATTTTATTGGGCTCCTCCCTGGAATTGAAGAGTTCCACTAAATGAAGGACCTGTGTGCAATACTTAAAAAATCTATTTATGGGTTTGTACACCTCTTCTAAGAAATTTTCATTATTTTTGTATATTTTTCTTTGAATTATTATAAAATTTTCACAATTTGATACCTGTTCCAAACCCCTGGTAATGCATGCTGAATTTTTGTCTAAGAACATGTAATGGTACTATAATTTTAAATTTAGAATATCTTAAAAATTATCAGTAGGTAAGGTGCCTTGCATATGTTCTTAACATGAAATGTTCAATAATATATTAACGCTTATGACTCGTACTGAATTTAAGTTTTATTGCAAGAAAAATGTTACCTTTATTTGTACGAAAAGCCATGTGAGTTTCAAAAGTGCGTTGAGCTGTATGGACAAATCACAATGAGTAAAACTTTACCGATGAAATAAATTTTAGAATATGTTAGCTTGGTGCTAAAAATGCAATATTAAGTTTAAAGAAAATTTACCAAGCCAGGTGATTTAATGAGTTAAATGAAAATGGTGAAAATCAGAAAAATCACAAGGGCTGATTTTTACCATTTTGTCTTTCCTTATAAAAATTCATCTGGTTTTGTATTTTGTTTAAAATAGTAAATATAATACTTTTTACACGAAAATAAAGTTCTCGCGAATAAAAAGTAATTTACAGTATATATTTCAACCCCTCATTCAAAGAAATATTACACGAATTATAATCTATAATTATAATAATTCGTTCATCACATAATTGATCTGAGGTTGGACACTTTGCAAAATACTGAAGCACATCTCAGTGAATCATGTTTAAAAGATATACAGTAAACAAAGATTGAAGTGAAATTAAATGTACGAGAGTCATTGAAAAAATTCGTAGACTTTTGTCATATTTTTTTTTTTATTTAACGTCATATTTAGTACACATCTCTTAAAAATAAATTACAATTAATTAGGTAAATAACATGAACATATTTTGA
>NW_026940699.1:0-12342 GCF_032062105.1 Saccostrea cuccullata | reverse complement strand
GATTCATTTTTATTTGCAGCAGGCTGAGAACCTATCCAGGCCTTTCCCAGTGTTATCAGAGGCCACCCACAACAGAGAGGTTAACAGTGACCATGTCATGCTCGACGATTCCTTTGACGTCAGAGACGAAATCCAGAGGAGCGTTCCTGTATTCCATGGAGAAAGGTACGAGAAGTCAGTTTACGGAAAAAAATAGAATTAAAATTCCTATAATGCCAAAGCTGAAATTTATAAATTCGAAATTATTATAACAGATCACAACCAGGATACTCGCACTTAATTCTGGAATAGATAACATGAGCGGATCGAGATTATCGAAGAAATTTGATTCGGACTATATATATACAAGTATAATTTAAAACTTCTGAAATCCCCAAAAAGGAGTGGAGGATAAGGGTGGGTGTAAGTCATTTTTCAAAAGAATTACTTTTCCATCGCTGCATTTACTGGTTGGTGAAGGGGGAGAGGGTATCAAATACCATTTTATTATTCATTATTTAATTTCATTATTTAATGTTTTCTTTAGGTGTAAGGAAGACGACACCCCTCCACAGGAAGCTGTTTTGGAGGATCCCCCTGTGACCTTCAGAGTCTTAGAGAAGGGCAGTAAGAGAGGTGGGCGTCTCTTGGTTTCCTCGGATGGCTACGCCTACACATTCAAGGTACACATTATTATGACCGAAACTTCATCTGTGAATACAATATCAAGATGTAGTATCTGGGGCAGATATGATATTGAAAATAAACATACTAGTATATTCTGGCCAAAAAGTTTCAAACTGAAAACATATAATTATAAACGATTTAAGGTATTCAATGTATAACGACCATAATTTATACCTAATAAATGAATTGTCCAATATTTTTAATCATGGTAGTATTTTGAATGTTTCCAAATAATTATTTGCATTGAATACCTTAAAACAGCTAACAATTTGTTACTTTCTCCTTCATAGATCTTCACTCAGTCTATGCTTCAGTGAATTTATGACAATATAATGAAAGAAATCTTTATTACAGAGAGACAACACTAGAACTACTACATGGAGATGCAGTAAGAGGTCAGCTTCCTTGACCTGTCATGCCTCCATCATCCAGCGGGGGGATTCGTTTAAACCAGGCAGAAACCACCACCTTCACCTGCCCGACCCCCACCTGCCCCACCTCAGGGAGATATCTGCCAGGGTGAAGGAGGCCATTAAGGACCGCACCACGGAGTCCGCCATGACGATTGTGAAAGAGACTGTTCTAGCACACTGCAAATCTGACCAGATGTTCCTCACATCGGAACTTCAGAATGTGAAAAGAGCGGCCAATCGTTACAGAAGACAGTTCAACCTGGGTCAGAGTTCTCCTGCGGATGCTGCATAAATAAAACACCATGGGATGTGTAATTCAGGAGGGAAACCCTCATACCTTCACAAACATTTCATCTTGGACTTGAATATAAATTGTGAATGATTTTCTGCATCATTTGTTTCCATATGTTTCAAATGAACTTTCCTAAAATCCAGTTAAAAGTAATATATGTATTGTTCCTGTATTTGACTATGTATATGATAGCAAGATAATTGTAATGCTTGTTTTACGAATTTTTTAATATTATGATATTTTACAAAAATAAATAATGAATCATGGCACTTGTTTTTTCCTTAAATTATATTTAATGCTGGGTTGATCAATGCATTACATATAAATGTACAGAAATTATAGAATTCAACAGCTGTATCTAATGAATACTGTAGATATTTAATGAAGTGACATTTTTGCGGATAATTTTTGGGTCTTCATACACAAGATGAATAAGAATCATGACTATAATTGCTGTAAATACAATGCATAAAGACTTTGTGCATAATGAAATTTTTGCAAGCAGACATTCTTGCAAATTTTGCAAAATAAAAAATATTTTTAAATTTTTTTTTACAGAATGGACATAAGAAAGATTTATCACAGATAACAACCTTCAAGAGAATATAAGTACTTATACATATCAAAAAGATGAATTCTTTTAAAATGAAAACTTTAAAAGTTGCACGAGATACAGAGATTTCAATCCAAAGCACTGTTAATAAGAAAACAAACACGTGCTTAGCAATGCTACATTGTATAGGGAATGCTACTCCAATGCACATTTCAAATCTAATCATGAAACTGGATGCTTCCTAATTTCATTAAATTCCTCGTTGTTCTCATTCTTCGGTAATTATTAAACCCTGATACACTTGTGCTTCACAAGTTATTAATTCTAACTTTCATACCTTGTCACTAGATCACTTTTTAACAAACCATATTTCATAGGTTCTACCAAACAGTTGAAATGGGCTATTATAACCAGCCGTGAACCAATAATCCTGACGAATCTCACTCGTCTTCTCTTTCAAGTCCTCTGACAATTTCTGAGCTTCGTTTATCCATGAATCCTCCTTAGCAAATCCTCCAAATGATTTTACGTAGGCTTCAAATTCAGGTCTCTCCTCAATGAATACATTTGGGTTTTTTGGCTGAGGGGGGTTTTCTTGGTGTTCGGGTGGGATGAAAAAGACACAGTAAAAGTGCTCTCACAGTTGGGACCTGCACCTGGTTCTACTTTGGTTGAAACTGGTGCTGTCATATCAATCTTCATTTCTGTTGGAGAGATTGTTCAATTGATTATAGATAAATATAAGCTAAAATTATAACATTTAATGAAAACTTTTAAAGAAAGCAGCTGTACATTTTATTTATAATTTAATTCTACCTTACATCCTCACACTCAATGATTTTTTTTTATTTCTACATAAGTAAAACTATATACTATTTCTAGTAACTTCATTTCTTTTTTCATTTTCTTGTATTGTCAAAGTTTTATGGATACATTGTCAATTGAACCCCTCCCCCAATGTGCATATATTTAGTCCTGCAAAGTATATTTAAGCACTGATTTTGAAAGATTCAAAACATACGTATTACTTAGTAAATCATAGAAAATTTATATATTAGTCATACAATAAATGTTAGTTTCATGCATTCTATATATAAGTGTAAAAATATCTAAAAGTAATACATGTAACAAAATATATTTTAACAAGAGGCCCAGGGGCCACAGCGCTCACCTGAGCACATCAGCCAGGAAAAAAAAACCCACATCAGATCAGAACTGTAAGTTAACTTAAGTGGGGGGGGGAGCTTGAATTTTAATCCCGAAGGGGATCATAATTTGAACGAACTAGAATCTACATTACCTGAGGATGATTCCATATAAATATTACTAATCATGGCTTTGAAGTGCTTGAAAAGAAGATTTTAAAAAGTTTCCCTTTATATTTCTATGTAAAACTTTGGTCGGCCATTTTGGCCCCGCCCTACCCTCGGGGGTCATGACTTGAACAAACTTGAATCTACATTACCTGAGGATGATTCCACATGAGTTTCATCTTTCCTGGCCCAGTGGTTCTTGAGAAGAAGATTTTTAAAGATTTTTCCTATATATTCCTATGTAAAACTTTGATCGGCCATTTTGGCCTCGCCCTACCACCCAGGGTCATGACTTGAACAAATTTGAATCTACACTACCTGAGGATGATTCCACATGAGTTTCATCTTTCCTGGCCCAGTGGTTCCTGAGAAGAAGATTTTAAAAAAAAATTTCCTATATATTCCTATGTAAAATTTTGATCTGCCATTTTGGCCCCGCCCTACCCCCGGAGGTCATGACTTGAACAAACTTGAATCTACATTACCTGAGGATGATTCCACATGAGTTTCATCTTTCCTGGCCCAGTGGTTCTTGAGAAGAAGATTTTTAAAGATTTTTCCTATATATTCCTATGTAAAACTTTGATCGGCCATTTTGGCCCCGCCCTACCACCCAGGGTCATGACTTGAACAAACTTGAATCTACATTACCTGAGGATGATTCCACATGAGTTTCATCTTTCCTGGCCCAGTGGTTCCTGAGAAGAAGATTTAAAAAAAAAATTTCCTATATATTCCTATGTAAAATTTTGATCTGCCATTTTGGCCCCGCCCTACCCCCCGGAGGTCATGACTTGAACAAACTTGAATCTACATTACCTGAGGATGATTCCACATGAGTTTCCATCTTTCCTGGCCCAGTGGTTCTTGAGAAGAAGATTTTAAAAAAGATTTTTCATATATATATTCCTATGTAAAATTTTGATCCGCCATTTTGGCCCCGCCCTACCCCCGGAGGTCATGACTTGAACAAACTTGAATCTACATTACCTGAGGATGATTCCACATGAGTTTCATCTTTCCTGGCCCAGTGGTTCCTGAGAAGAAGATTTTTAAAGATTTTTCCTATATATTCCTATGTAAAATTTTGATCGGCCATTATGGCCCCACCCTACCCCCGGGGGTCATGACTTGAACAAACTTGAATCTATACTATCTGAGGATGATTCCACATGAGTTTCATCTTTTCTGGCCCAGTGGTTCTTGAGAAGAAGATTTTTAAAGATTTTTCCTATATATTCCTATGTAAAACTTTGATCGGCCATTTTGGCCCCGCCCTACCACCCGGGGTCATGACTTGAACAAACTTGAATCTACACTACCTGAGGATGATTCCACTTGAGTTTCATCTTTCCTGGCCCAGTGGTTCTTGAGAAGAAGATTTTTTTAAAACATACCATCAAATTTTCATTATTTCTTAATTATCTCCCCTTGAATAAGGGCGTGGCCCTTCATTTGAACAAACTTGAATCCCCTTGACCTAAGGATACTTTGTGCCAAGTTTGGTTGAAATTGGCCCAGTGTTTCTTGAGAAGAAGTCGAAAATGTGAAAAGTTTACAACGACGACGACGACGACAACGACGACGACAACAACGACAGACAACGGACAAATTTTGATCAGAAAAGCTCACTTGAGCCTTTGGCTCAGGTGAGCTAAAAAGACCCATTTTCTAACCACTGTGCCCCGAACAACATATATGTTAAAAGAAGTTAACTGATTTGACATGTCCTTTTTAAATAGATCTATTTAACATTTCTTTCCCCCCACAGTTGAGAATAATTATGTACACCCATACACCTCATCATGGTCATATCAATTTAATAGATTTGGAGAGGACAAAATGTTAGTAACATACAAGTTATAATCTGTGTGTTAAGCTTTAAATAAAAAACATGGAGATATAACCCCATTTCCAGAAGCAATAAGACAACAGGTGTATAGGTCACCTTTCTCGTTCTCTCCTTGAATGTAATTAAACAATTTCCAGAACCCCTCTGTTCTCGCTTCCTCCTGCTTCATATGTTTTGTTGTGTAACTGACCCACTTTGCCGGACTGTATCGCCTCAGTTCATACCCCTAAAGTAACAATAAAATTAAACGTCTGATACCTGATTTGTTGTTTCCTGTGATGTATTGGAACAACCTCTGGAAGCCGATACTTCTGGCTTCCTCATGATTCATACCCTGTACCGTGGTGCTGACCCACTTAGCTGCTCGATATTTACGCTTCTCAACACACTAGAAATGACAGTACATGTATACGTCATTAAAGCTTTTAAATCCGAGATTCGTAAGACTCTTTACCCCTACTCAATTTGGGGTTAGAGTCAGAGGAATCTCGGATTAGTTGAGCTATTTTCCCTCTACACAAATGAAATCATAAAACCTTGACATGGTGAAGATGAACTTGACATGGAATCTCAGTTTACACATTACCTTATCTGCAGAGCTGAGGGTTTCATACACAGGTTTGTCCAGACCTTTAGACGTCACAACAGAGCCAATGGCTTTCAGAACGCTGGTCATCTTTATAATGAGGGCGAGGTAGATAACTTAACAAGATCTTCAAATGGTCCACGATGTAATAACCTGCTGAATATAAATAGATACAGCTAGGTTTAATGCTACAAGTTACATGTAGGTAATTATAAGGTATCATGTTGACATATGTTCCTCCGCTACAAACATGTCAAATGTGTGTTTTGTTTGTCATGCATACGGTTACACTTATATTGGTTATGGTATTACCAGCATGATCAGAGAGAATTCTAAATTGTTTTCATTATCAATGTTTTAAAAAATAAATTTTAAACATGCCATATGTGCACCAACTTGTGATAATGGCAACTCAAAAGATTAACCATAAGGATTATATAAGAAACACTCTGGTATCTTGCCAAAATGCCAAATACAGTACTAGTAACAAAGGTACTTCATTTTTGGCTAGAAATCTTAACTAATTAAATAGCTGTTTGTTGTTCAACATGTAATTCAATGACAATTTTTTCAGAAAATTATATTTTTTCGAGGAACATGTACATGATGTAGTGAGAGTAAAGAAAGTTTGTTCAAATCAATTTGATATGCACACTGCATATATTAAACAGAATTATTTTAAGTCTCAATTTGTCATGATTTGTTAGATTGTCTTAAAATATTGTAACGAAATCATACTTACGAACTTTTGAATGGTCTCTGACTCTCGGCTTTAACTTTCAGTATTTATACATATTGCCGTTACACAACAAAAAAAAATTAAAGCAAATATAATGAAAGCAGATTGATGCATTCAAATATCTATGTCCCAAATTCGATCTTATGAAACGATTCTTCCGGTGACTTCAAACACGTGTTTTGCAGTGTGTGTAAATATTTACATCCGTCATCCTCGTGCGTAATCCTTGTAAACTACGAACCTTCGGAACTCCTCGTGATTGAAAATGGTGACAGAGGAGGATCTAGGAGTGTGAGCTCAGGGATTACAAAGGTTGCATAGACGCCGGAACGGGGAAGGGGGGGGGGGGGCTAGGGGGACTTAGCCCCCCCCCCCACTTTTTTTTCCAAAGATAGATCTACTATAGGCAATGGAAATTGGGGGTTATTTTTTTTGTTGGTTTAGCACCCCCCTCCGCTTTCAATTTGCCTATGGGTTGCTACTATTTGCTTTTTTTGAAGGTATAAAAATGGAAAATTGTTTGGGTAAAACAATTCAAGTTACTGAAAAAAGAAAAGTTGTCCAAACTCGAAAATTCCATTTCCTGAGGGAGGGAGGGGGGGGGGGTTGTTACCATCTTTCACTACCAAAGAAATACGCACGCTGACTCTCGATTCCCGCCTACATTTTGTAAACATTTGATTCATTATAAATTAATACCAACACTAAATAGTAAAGAGTAAATTATCCATAATTCCAGCTCTTGAAAAAAGGGGTAGACAATACTTTCCATTGAAAACGGATTATATCGTTCGCAGTTCTTTTTCCATTTCAGTTTTTTAATCAAACACTACATTACCCTTGTTTGACTGTACTGAAACAATGTGGGGTAGAATTTCAATGAAATTTTCTATAAAAAAATTATGTCCATAAAAGAAAGGGACCCTGGCATCCTGATACTTGTACTACATGCCTGAGTTTAATTCTTTAATTATATACTAAATTGTTAGAATCAATTTGTCAATATATTTCAATTAATCCACACAAAACAAAACATTTTGATAAAAATTTCAGAAATAATGCATGTGTGTTTAATTCTTATTTAATAAATTTCAATAAGAGACAGGACTTAAGAGAAGTTTTCTTCCTCGAAATTTAAACCTGCTCTTGCTTGAAAAAATATCATCTTAGTATATGAGGCCGAATTTATCATGTTTATTAACGAAATTAACATGCACACGTTGCACTTTTATATCGTCAAAAGATTTTAATCCCCCATTTCTTTGAGCGAAAATCCTAAGCTTTCGACGACGCACGGTAATATAAAGGATGCGTATTGATTAAAAATGTCCAAGATAAAAGTTGTTTATGCTTGAAAGTGTGTAGACTATTTTTATAAAGTACCCAATGTTACATTAGCATATTCACACAAGATAAAATCCGAGATCCGCTCCCCGCTGAGTCAGCCAGACGCAGCACAGTAAACACACTCGGTAGATAAAGCAGTCAAGAGAGTGCAAGATCTTGATATCATCATCAGTTTCCAAAACGTTACACACGTTCAAAGTTACAGTACAGAATAAGTTAATGTCGTCTAGAAGGTAAGTTTTATTGTGTTCTTTTTCAAGTTCTTAACATTTACCATCCTTTGTACATCGACCATGTATCCGTTGATGAACATGTGAACAGTCTGGGGTACCATTTCATCGATGATGCTAACTTCTGACATGTAAACAAAAGAAAATGTTGATCTTGTTTGCAAGTTTTTGAGTTGACAAAGGTATGTACCACTGAATAGTTTTCTTGCGAAATATCTATGAACTTTCAAATTATCGACTGCGATGTCAAAAATTGACTTGAGAAGATGGAACAACACATTTAATAAATGAATAGTTATACTTATACTATAAAAGGGTAAGCATGGTACATGACAAAAATCTTAGAATTTAAACCAAATTTGCAAATTTTATTCCGATATCAACCAATATATATCAATTATTTATAAATAGTCCTTGGAGGACTTTTTTGATTTTTTGTTATGCGACACACATATGTCAAGATAACTTTGGCTGAGGAAGCTGATAAATTGGCCCCCCTGTAGTTTAATCCACTGTACACAGGATATTCCGAATGAATTCTGAGACATTAGATACTAGTACTCGCATCTGGACAGGGGGCAGTCTACAATGGAGTATTTATTCACAAAACAGATGATTTGTGGAGATAAAAAAAGCAAAATAATCTTTGTCAGATGTACATTTAAGGGGGGCGACTATACTTTCCATTCCGCAATATTTCGCGCATCGTAGTAAAATGAAGCGTATTTACGGTTTTCTTGCAACTTTTTTTCGCTTAATTTTTAAAATTAAACAAAATTAAGAAAACATAGGTATAAAAATCTAATTACAATGTGATATAACTGATTTTTTAACTTATTTTCAATTGATAGGTATAGGTTGACGTTGTTGCAGTGTGTTTTTGACGTTATGATAATCTGTAGCTCTTAAAGAAAGGGGTAATAAAAATATTATTATAGAAAAAGTAATAACATACGATCTTGAAATTTTAAACATAAAAATGTGAGAATGTCTCCAATATTTTTATTATGTTTTCATGTGAATCCATTGTGTGCGTCATATTTTGTAATACTCGATAAAAATAGTAAATTTTGCTATTTTTTTGCATTTTGAGATGCCCCCTCTGGTAACAAGACGGTAGAATTTTGTGTTTCTTACATATATTGTATAATATAGTATTACTCATCAAATATTACAGTTTGAACAAAATGTCTATTGTAGTATTTGTATAATTTGCTGTAAAGTGCTAAAAATTGGCATTTTCCTATATAATCCTATTGTAAATGTACCTATATTTTGAGACGGTCCCTCAAAAATACCTTGACGGTAGATTTCCCCCAAACTTTGCATGTACTCTGAAGTTAATGTAAGTTATATATGGTATTAAAATGATGAGTTTCGCTATTGTAGTTTTTACTCAATAAAACTATAGTCGGCCCCCTTAATTATCAAGTATAAAATTTGTATCCCCCCCCAGTAAATTCAAAATTTACAACATAATATTTTGGTCAACCAGAAATTCAAAAACAGCTAAATATATATTTTTAAATAGATTCACTTTATATATTGACAAGAAATGTCGACTGTAAAACCATGTTGGCGTTTGACATATTGGTGGAGTCACAGCTTAATTACTCCATCAATTCCTCCGTCTTCTTTCCTTTGTACATTAAATGATTTAGTTTAGTTTTCTTCTCACTTTTACCGGTAAAGCTTCCATTTTTTTTTTTACAACTTTCTACATGTAAGTCATTGGTCAACATTTGCAAATGTAACACTACGGGTTTTTAAAGAATTAAATTTAAAAAAACTGCTTGAATTCTGATGAATTCAGGCACGTAGCAACAGGGGGGGGGGGGGGCAGGGGGACCCCCCGCCCCCACTTTTTTTCCCAACAATACCTTTACTATTGAAAATGTCCATTGAAAGGTTGGTTGCCCCCCCCTCCCCCCCGTCTAACCACGGTAGAGGGCTATCAATGAAATGCAGTATTGTATGCAAAAATGGAAATGAAAGGAAGTTGGCCTTGAAAAAAAGTTGGCCACTACCCCCACCCCCACCCCCACCACCAAATAGGATTTTCGAGTTTTGGCAATTTCCTTTTCTTTTTTTTCTGCTTGTCAACTTTTACAGGAAAGTAAAAAAAAATTCTATGGTTGGCCCCCAACTTTCAAAAACGATGCTACGTGCCTGGAATTTTCCCAGGTTACTAATTTTTCTTCCGCTAAAATGTCACATAAATCTTCCAATAAAGTTTGCAATGCCATTAAAGTTACTAAATTACTTCAATGAACGTATGAAAAGAATCAAAACTAATAAAACTATACCGAGATACAAAAAAAAAAAAAAAAAAAAATTGGGAAGCCCATCACACTTGAAAAACTACTACTACTACCCCCCCCCCCTCTATCTCTCTCAACATATATTTCAAACATGAAATGCTTCCAAAAAGTACACCCCAAAGGTGATTTTAAAATATACATGTATAGTACTCTTCATTAAAAATATTGTTCCTTGCATTAAATGAAATACCCATCTATCCATTACTTGCTTCACTTTTTTCTTTTGTAGATTAAATGCTTTGCAAAATGATGGACATGAATTTAAATACCCCTGTACCTTCATGATGGTTTTTATTTACCTTTTATAATATATCCATGAGTTAAGTTTTTTACAGAGACGTATCCCTATTTTTCAGTGTTAGACATGGATAAAATATGCAAGCTTGATCTTGAAATTAGTTGAGGGTAAGGCTATATTGATAAATAATTCATAAAAATAATCCAAATTTCATTACATTTTGTAGGCTACCGAACTCTTAATGTATAACAGACTGAACATTTATTTATGTATATGCAACATTTTCATCCCATTTTTACAAACTGCATATAGGCCCCTAATTTTATACTATACTCGACCTATAAAAAGAAATACTTATAATGTAGTACGAGCACATTCCTTGAATTACCATAATTTGGACATTTATTCAATTGATTCCTGGCTAAGAAGTTCTGACAATACTTTCGTTACAGGATGCTTTCCCGTTGTTCCTTTGTTTTGTACCTTAAGGTGGCAGTCACCGTTCTCTCCACCATTGCTGTCTTGTCCACCATCGAGTTCATCAACACAACCTTCCATCGACGCTCAATCAGCTCCGAAATGCCAAGGTCGTGGCACGCCAGGACGCCTTACCTCGTGGACACCCCGGCTTGTAAAATTCCTAACCTTGACCCATTTGACCCTTCAGTAGCACAATTTATCAAGCCTCAACAAAATCCGATTTTATGTAACAAGAGGCCATCCCTAACATTTGAGAATGGAACCAAACTTCAAATCAATTGGACAGCAGTCAGCCATTCAAGATGGGGTGAAGAATTTGGGTACTGTAGATATCAGCCTATTTATAGACCTCCAGATAACCATGACAACAATTATTTTACATATCTGGAAATCAGTGACGAAATCAATGGTACAGTTGACATGAAACATGAATTTATCAGAGTCATGTGCTACAACCGCAATCACGGAAAAATTTATACAAATTTTCATCAATTCATTTTACCGAAACCGGACGTAGAAGAAAGGTGCTCACTTGCGTTTGTTAAACATAAGAACAGTCCGTACGTGAAGGAGACGTTTAATGTTGTAATGATTGGTGTGGATTCGATCTCAAAGCTTAACTCACAAAGATATCTAAAACGCATGCGCACATTTTTAATAGAGGAACTCAGTGCTTTTGAAATGACAGGTTATAATAAGGTAGCGGACAATACGTTTGTAAATATTGTTCCAATGACGATGGGAAAATTCTTAGAAGAGGTACCATGGAACGAAAGTATGAGTAAAATTCCATTTGACAAATACGATTTTATTTGGAAAAAATTCGCTTCGAAAGGATACAGGACTCTCTATGCAGAGGATGCACCTGAGATCGCCATCTTTGATTATCTTAAATCTGGTTTTCATCGGTCGCCAGCGGATTACTTCAACCGACACTTCTCATTGGCCATGACGACAGATAAAAGTGTGTGGTATGACAGCCATAACTGTGTCACAGACCGGCTAGAAACGGATGTTATCCTCAGCTACATCTACAACTTTATGGATAAATACAAATACGAACCACACTTTGCATTTTCGTTTATCACTGGTTTAACTCACGACTTCCTCCAAAGTGCTGGATATGCAGATATTCCTTACTTAAATTTTCTTAAGAAACTACGAGAAAACGAACAACTGAACAACACAGTATTAATTTTATACAGTGATCATGGAATGCGATTTGGCAAACTTCGTGAGTCGTACATCGGAAAAATGGAGGAGAGAGACGATTGCCTTTCCTCTTCTTTGTTTTTCCACAATGGTTTCTGGC
>NW_026940698.1:0-12656 GCF_032062105.1 Saccostrea cuccullata | reverse complement strand
TTAAATACTTTATGACTATGATGCATTATGCTATACAAAACTTTGTTTGTTTGGAATATTTACTGACGATTTTGAATCAGGTCAAATAAGGTTTTTAGTATATCAGGTCTTATGGGGCTTTAGTACTTTCCCATTTCCCACAATGCCGCGCGTTGTTTACAAACAAGAGGCCCCGAAAACACTTCCTCTTAACTAATGCAGAAATATTTTGATTTTACTTATTGCTGTGTACATGATCACATTATATTAATTATTTGAATAAAAAGAAAACAGTGAAACACCGAATCAAAAAAATATCTTTCAGATGCATCGATCAACTAAAACTATGCAAGAGGCCCAGTCAGGGCTTGGCTTATAGTAGACAACTTTTTCCTGTAACGTTTCTCACATATTTGTTTTATTAAAAAAAACTATTAAATATAGCTTGAAGCAAATTTCTTTTTATATCAAACAACAAGATTTAATCAGTTCGAAACTACTTCAGTCAAACTTTTTCATAATATACCAATATTTTTAGCTGTCAGAAAAAAACTTGTATGAGCTATTAACCCCTAATTATAGGGGCCAGCCCCTTTTCCTTGTTGAGATAAGATCAGATTTTGATTGAGATTTCCATTCTTTAATAATGATTAAGGTTTTAAAGAAGAACGTTTTGCCTCCATAATCTGTTAAAAGACATTGAACATTACAGACTTAAAAAAATTCGACTTTTGGTCCCTCTTGGCCCCTAATTTTAGTGCCCAGCCCCTTTTCCTTGATGTCATCTTAAAGCCCTTAGGATTTTGAACACTTTTTGTTCAACAACTATTCAGAGACTCTTTTTCATTTTCGAGTTATTTGCAAAAGAAATATTTAGGGGCCAACCCTTCAACTCCTTAATGGGGACGTTTAGCGAAAAATGAAAGGTTGCATATTGTTCAGAACATTATTTTAAACATCTCTTGTTCAATATTACTTATCAAAATATTTCTCACTTTCCAGATATGAAGCGCCGAAGATTTAGCATTCTGGCCCCTTGTGGCCCCTAATTATGTACCATACGACGTACCAAACGACATGAAAATCATAATATATAGTTGTAGATGGTTGAGATAAACATCTTTACTTCAGTAATGTAATACAAATTATTTACTCATAAAGAGTTATCCATTGAAGACTTTTGGCCCCTCTTGGCCCCTAATTTGAGCGCCCAGCCCCTTTTTCTTGATGTCATCTTAAAGCTTTTAAGATGTTGAGCACTTTTTGTTCAACAACTATTCAGAGATTCTTTTTCGTTTTCGAGTTATTTGCGAAAGAAATATTTAGGGGTCAACCCTTTAACTCCCTAATGGGGACGTTAAGCGAAAAATGAAAGGTTGCATATTGTTTAGAACATTATTTTAAACATCTTTTGTTCAATATTACTTATCAAAATATTTCTCACTTTCCAGATATAAAGCGTCAAAGATTTAGCATTCTGGCCCCTTGTGGCCCCTAATTATGTACATACGACATGAAAATCATAATAGATAGTTGAAGATGATTGAGATAAACATCTTTGCTTCAATAATGTATTACGAGTTATTTACTCATAAAGAGTAATCCATTGAAGACTTTTGGCCCCTCTTGGCCCCTAATTTGAGCGCCCAGCCCCTTTTTCTTAATGTCATCTTAAAGCCCTTAAGATGTTGAGCACTTTTTGTTCAACAACTATTCAGAGATTCTTTTTCGTTTTCGAGTTATTTGCAAAAGAAATATTTAGGGGCCAACCCTTCAACTCCCTAATGGGGACGTTTAGCGAAAAATGAAAGGTTGCATATTGTTCAGAACATTATTTTAAACATCTTTTGTTCAATATCACTTATCAAAATATTTCTCACCTTCCAGATATAAAGCGCCAAAGATTTAGCATTCTGGCCCCTTGTGGCCCCTAATTATGTACCATACGATATGAGAATCATAATATATAGTTGTAGATGGTTGAAATAAACATCTTTGCTTCAGTAATGTATAACAAAATATTGACTGTTAAAGAGTTATTGATTTATAAGTTCTGGCCCCTTTTTACCCCTAATATGATGAGTCAGCACTTTTTTTTGATATCATATTAAAGATCTTGTCATTCTGCACAAATATTGCTCAGTATGTTTTAACAAAATAATTATACTCTAAAAGATATGATGCAAAATGTCTCAAAAAATCAGTCATGATTCGTGTCCTAAATTTTGACCCCTATCGAGCTTCCATACTAGGCACTTCCGGAAGATATCCTGAAATTTGTGCAACATGGCAACATGTCCTCTATCATCCCTGAAAATTTAAGCGTTCTAGCTTGAGCCGTTTCTGAGTTTACTCACGGACAAGGAGGTCCTCTAAATTTCGATCTAAGGGCGATAACTTCCGACCGGAAGTAAATTTTTCAAAATTGATTTGCTGGTACAAACTTCAGATCAAGACACGTTACCTGTGAAATTTTGAACCAAATCGATCCACCCATCTCCGAGAAATCTTCTGCACAAAATCGGTAAGGAAAAAAAGAATAATTACAAGTCAGAGTTATCTATCTTTGCTCATTGTCACTACGTAAATAGAGAAAATAAATTTATTGAGGGAACCTTAAATCTCCAAAATGCAGAATCCGATTGAATAAATAATATGTTTAGTATTTTTGTAGAATAATTTGTATATACATCGCTGTAATGTATACTGCGTACAATATTATTTTCTTCAAAGTGCTTAGTTGACACAGAACGGATATTTTTTTTAGATATATAAATTTGTATATCAAAAACTTTCAATATACAGACAAACACTACACAGCCAATTTTAAACTAATATGCATATAGTGAATTAAGTAACATGCAAAAGAGAGAATATTGAATGTGTAAATATGTTGATCTGGAGTGCGTATATATGTCTCTAACGTCATCAATACTATTTCCGCCTTTATTTCGAAAGTTCTATTCTCATTCACAGGTCAGAGTTATCTTTCTTTGCCCACCTTATACATACTACGTAAATAGAGAAAAATTCGGTACCAAAAATATACAAAATGCGGAATCTGATTCAAAAACAAATTATATATTTAGTATTTGTAGAAAAATGTCTGTTTTACATAAGAAGATCTTGAAAAAATATCTAAAAAAAAAAAAAATCAAAAATTGACCAAAAACAAATTCACTTACGGTTCGGACAGGAAGTACTGGAAACACACGAAAACAACTTCAAAACAAACAGAATATCATGATCTAATACTCCTGTAAATTTCATATCTTTACCTCAAACCGTTTCCAAGAAAACTGCCGGACAAAAGTCCATTTTAAAATTCCAAAATCGGCCATAACTTCGGACCGGAAGTGAACATTTCAAAAAACGGAATTTTTTTATAAATTTCATATATCAACCTACTTACATGAGAAAAATTGTGAAAATCTATCCAGCCATCTCTGAGTAATCGCGCTCACAATATTTGGGAGGAATAATAATAATAACTAGAGCAAAGCTCGTTGCAAAGCAACGAGTAGGTCTTCCGTCATGTTTGACCGGAAGTAGCCTTCATTTTTAACAGAAATGAGAAATAACGCCAAAAATGATTTGAATTCTCTAAATCCATGTTAATTAATGCAAAAATAAGCCATTTTCTGCTACTTCCGGTTTGACCGGAAGTGACGACGACGGACAAAAAATTAGTTTTAATGCTCCCAGAGACATATGTTATCAAAAAACTTGTCAAGAACGGCAGAAATACGCGTTTTCCGACTACCGTATATACTCGCCTATAAGTCGGATTTTTGGGACTTAATTTCTGGTCCAAAACTCTATGTCCGACTTACAGGCAAGCTATAAAATGAATGGTTTGTATGAGGTCAGTCCCTGTTATATATAAGCTTTTAAAATACAACCGACTTATAGGCGGACCGACTTATAGGCGAGTATATACGGTACTTCCGGTTTGGCCGGAAGTGACGACGCCGGACGTATTTTGACGACCCCAATAGATTAAGCTTGCCATTTTGAACAACTTTGCTTCTTTGACGTATAACAAATTCTCAATACTTTTTGAGATATAAAAGAAAAACTTTCGGCCCCTCCAGGCCCTTATTTAAGGGGCCAGCCCTTTTTTCGAGATGTCATTTGAAGGATCTTGTAATTCTACACCTTTTTTGTTCTACATGTTTTAACAAAATATTTCTATGTAAAAAGTTATCGTAGAAAAGGTGGTAAAAATTTTGAAATTCTTGATAGGACTATTTTTGGGCAATAGCGAGCGTCGGCGCTTCGTACTTCCGGTAGTTGTGATATACTAAGTGCACTTCTCCAAAGGTTGCTCTAAGGATCACTGAAGATTTCATGCTTCTGTGTTGAGTGCTTTTTGAGAAAACTGCCGGACAAACTGACCCTCTAGAAATCACTAAATCGCAGAAAACTCTGAACCAGAAGTGACGTCATCAAAATAAAAAAATATATGTCTAGATTTTTTGATGTTCTATCAGACCTGAAAGTTTCATGAAAATCGATCGAGCTGTTTTCGAGAAATCGCGCGCACAAAATCGGTAAGAAAAAAAAACAATAATAAAAATAGTGGAAAAGAAACCTAAGAAAAACAATAAGGTCTTCCGCTGAAGACGGAAGACCTTAATAAAAAGAAACAATACAAACACTATAAGTCTTCCGTTGTGAACGGAAGACTTAACTAGATACGATCTCGATGAGAGCAACGAGTGGGTCTTCCGTCAAAATCTTGATAAGATGAGATAAGATTTTGATTGCGATTTTCATTCAAAAATAATGATTATCCACAATCTGAACAGGGACATTGAACATTAAGACTTTTTAAAAATCGACTTTGGTCCCTCACGGCCCCAAACATTAGGGATCAGCCCTTTTTTCTTCATATCATCTGAAAGCTCTCATGATTTTGATTACTTTTTGTTCAACAACTATTCAGAGATTCTTTTTCGTTTTTGAGTTATTCGCATAAGAAATATTTAGGGGCCATCCCTTCAACTCCTTAATGGGGACGTTTAGCGAAAAATAAAAGTTTGCATATTGTTAAGAACATGATTTTGAACAACTTTTGTTCAATATTACTTATCAATATATTTATCATTTTCGAGATATAAAGCGTCAAAGATTTAGCATTCTGGCCCCTTTTGGCCCCTAATCATGTAATATACGACATTGAAATCATAATACCCAGTGGTAGATTGTTGAGATAAACATTTTTGCTTCAGTAATGTATAACTAAATATTGAGTGTTAAAGAGTTATCGAAAAAAGACTTTTAGCCCCTTTTTGCCCCTAATTTGAGTGCCCAGCCCCTTTTTCTTGATTTCATCTTGAAGCTCTTAGGATTTTGAACACTTTTTCTTCAACAACTATTCAGAGATTCTTTTTCGTTTTCAAGTTATTCGCGTAAGAAAAATTTAGGGGCCAACCCTTCAACTCCTTAATGGGGACATTTAGCGAAAAATAAAAGGTTGCATATTGTTCAGAACATGATTTTGAACATCTTTTGTTCAACATTACTTGTCAAAATATTTCTCAATTTCGAGATATAAAGCGTCAAAGATTTAGCATTCTGGCCCCTTTTGGCCCCTTATCATGTAATATACGACATTAAAATCATAATATACAGTGGTAGATTGTTGAGGTAAACATTTTTGCTTCAGTAATGTATAACAAGATACTCAGTGCTAAACAGTTATTTAATGAAAACTTTTGGCCCCTTTTTGTCCTTAATGTGATGAGTCAGCACTTTTTTCTTGGTGTCATATTAAAGATCTTAACATCCCACACAAATGTTGTTCAGTATGTCTTAACAAAATAATTATACTTTAAAAGATATGACACAAAATGTCTCGAAAATTCACTCATGATTCGTGTCCTAGATTTTGACCCCTACCGAGCTTCCATATTGGACCTTTCTGAAAAATTGTAAACCCAGTGTGCAATTCAGCAATGTGTCGTCTATCATCGCTGAAAATTTCAGCTCTCTAGCTAATGCCGTTTTTGAGTTTACTCATGGACAAGGAGACCCTCTAAAATTCACTAAAAGGGCGATAACGTCCGACCGGAAGTGATTTTTTCAAAATTGAGTCGGGGGTACAAACTTCAGATAGATACACATAATCTCTGAAAATTTGAACAAAATCGATCGAGCCATCTCCGAGAAATCTTCTGCACAAAAATTGTAAGAAAAAAAGAAGAATAATAACTAGAGCAAAGCTCGTTGCAAAGCAACGAGTAGGTCTTCCGTCATGTTTGACCAGAAGTGGCTTTCATTTTTAAGAAAAAAGAGAAATAACGTCCAAAAAAGATTTGATTCCTCTAAATCCATGTTAATTATTGCAAAAAATAAGCCATTTTCTGTTACTTCCGGTTTGACCGGAAGTGACGACGTCGGACGGAAAAATTAATTTTCAAGGTCACAGAGGCATATGTTACCAAAAAACTTGTCGAGAACGGCAAAAATACGCGTTTTCCGACTACTTCCCGTTTGACCGGCAGTGACGACACCGGACGTATTTTGACGACTTTAATTAATTAAGCTTGACATTCTGAACAACTTTGCTTCTTTGACGTATCACAAATTCTCAATACTTTTTGAGATATAAAGGAAAACATTTTGGCTCCTCCAGGCCCCTGATTTAAGGGGCCAGCCCTATTTTCGTGATGTCATTTGAAAGATCTTGAAATTATACATTTTTTTTTTGTTCTACATGCTTTAACAAAATATTTCTAGGTAAAAAGTTATCATTGAAAAGGTGCTTAAAATTTTGAAATTCTTGATAGGACTTTTCGGGCCATAGCGAGCGTCGGCGCTTCGTACTTCCGGTAGTTGTGATATACTTAGTGCACTTCTCCAAAGGTTGCTCTAAGCATCACTGAAAATTTCAAGCTTCTGTGTTAAGTGCTTTTTGAGAAAACTGCTGGACAAAATGACCCTTTAAAAATCACTAAATCGCAGAAAAATCCGAACCGGAAGTGACGTCATCAAAATAAAAAAATATATATCTAGATTTTTTGATGTTCTATCAGACCTGAAAGTTTCATGAAAATCGATCGAGCCGTTCTCGAGAAATCGCGCGTACAAAATCGGTAAGAAAAAAAAACAATAATAATAAAACTAGAGCAAAGCTCGTTGCAAAGCAACGAGTAGGTCTTCCGTCCGGTTTTGACCGGAAGTGCCGAAAATGACATAAAAAAAGAAAGCAATGAGCTAAGTCGTATCCAGTGACTTTATAATTTCAATTTTGCATCAAAACCTTCAAAATAATCCATTTTTTGCTACTTCTGGTTTGACCAGAAGTGACGACGACGGACGAAAAATTAAATTTAATGCTCCCAGATACATATGTTACCAAAAAACCTGTCAATAACAGCAAAAATACGCGTTTTCCGATTACTTCCGGTTTGGCCGGAAGTGACGACGCCGGACGTATTTTGACGACTCCAATAGATTAAGTTTGCCATTTTGAACAATTTTGCTTCTTTGACGTATCACAAATTCTCAATAATTTTTGAGATATAAAGAAAAAACCTTCGGCAAATTTAGGCCCCTGATTTAAGGGGCCAGCCCTTTTTTGAGATGTCATTTGAAAGATCCTGAAATTCTACACCTTTTTTGTTCTACATGTTTTAACAAAATATTTCTAGGTAAAAAGTAATCGTAGAAAAGGTGCTAAAAATTTTGAAATTCTTGATAGGACTATTTTCGGGCCATAGTGAGCGTCGGCGCTTCGTACTTGCGGAAGTTGTGATATACTTTGTGCACTTCTCCAATGGTTGCACTAGCATCACTAATAATTTCATGCTTCTGTGTTAAGTGCTTTTTGAGAAAACTGCTGGACAAAGTGACCCTCTAAAAATCACTAAATCGCAGAAAACTCCAAACCGGAAGTGACGTCATCAAAATAAAAAATTATATATCTAGATTTTTTTATGTTCTATCAGACCTGAAAGTTTCATAAAAATCGTTCGAGCCGTTCTCGAGAAATCGCGCGTACAAAATCGGTAAGAAAAAAAAAACAATAATAATAAAAATAGTGGAAAAGAAACCTAAGAAAAACAATAAGGTCTTCCGCTGAAGACGGAAGACCTTAATAAAAGTGAAAAAGAAACAATAGAATAATAGAAGGGCCTTCCGTTGGAGACGGAAGACCCTAATAACTAGATGAGATCTCGTTGTGAACAACGAGTGGGTCTTCCGTTCGATTCTTGATGAGATGAGATAAGATTTTGATTAAGATTTTTTTTACAATGATAATTTTCTTAAAAAAAAACGATTGTGCTGCCATGTGATGATATTTTTTAAATATTGAACGTTAAACTGTCATAAATTCAAATTCTGGCCCCTCTTGGCCCTTTATGTAAGGGACCAGCCCTTTTTTCTTCAAATCATCTGAAAGATCTTATGCTTTTTAACACTTTTTGTTCAACAAGTGTTCAGAGATTGTTTTTCATTTTCGAGTTATTAGCAAAAGAAATATTTAGGGGCCAACCCTTCACTCCCTAATGGGGACGTTTAGCGAAAAATGAAAGGTTTCATATTGTTCAGAAAATGATTTTGAACATCTTTTGTTCAATATTACTTCTCAAAATATTTCTCATTTTCGAGATATGAAGAGTCAAAGATTTAGCATTCTGGATCCTTGTGGCCCCTAATTATGTACCATTCGACATAAGAATCATAATATATAGTTGTAAATGGTTGAGATAAACATCTTTGTTTCAGTAATGTATTACAAAATATTAAGTGCTAAAGAGTTATCGATTGAAGACTTTTGGCCCCTCTTGGCCCTTCATTTGGCTGCCCAGTCCCTTTTTTCTTGATTTCGACTTAAAGCTCTTATGATTTTGAGCACTTTTTGTTCAACAACTATTCAGAGATTCTTTTTCGTTTTCAAGTTATTCGCAAAAGAAATATTTAGGGGCCAACCCTTCAACTCCCTAATGGGGACGTTTAGCAAAACATGAAAGGTTGCATAATGTTTAGAACATGATTTTAATTATCTTTTGTTCAATATTGCTTCTCAAAATATTTCTCACTTACGAGATATAAAGCGTCAAAGATTTAGCATTCTGGCCCCTTGTGGCCCCTAATCATGTACCATACGACATGAAAATCATAATATATAGCTGTAGATGGCTGAGATAAACATCTTTGTTTCAGTAGTGTATTACAAAATATTAACTGCTAAAGAGTTATTGATTGAAGATTTTTGGCCCCTCTTGGCCCCTAATTTGAGAGCCCAGCCCCTTTTTCTTGATTTCATCTTGAAGCTTTTAGGATTGTGAACACTTTTTGTTCAACAAATATTCAGAGATTCTTTTTCGTTTTGGAGTTATTTGCAAAAGAAATATTTAGGGGCCAACCTTTCAACTCCCTAATGGGGACGCTTAGCGAAAAATGAAAGGTTGCATATTGTTCAGAACATGATTTTGAACATCTTTTGTTCAATATTACTTGTCAAAATATTTCTCACTTTCGAGATCTAAAGCATCAACGATTTAGCATTCTGGCCCCTTGTAGCCCCTAATTATGTAATATACGACATGAAAATCATAATATACAGTTGTAGATTGTTGAGATAAACATTTTTGCTTCAGTAATGTATAGCAAAATATTGACTGTTACAGAGTTATCGAAAAAAGACTTTTAGCCCCTCTTGGCCCCTAATTTGAGTGTCCAGCCCCTTTTTTCTGGATTTCATCTTAAAAATCCTAGGATTTTGAGCACTTTTTGTTCAACAACTATTCAGAGATTCTTTTTCGTTTTCAAGTTATTCGCAAAAGAAATATTTAGGGGTCAACCCTTCAACTCCCTAATGGGGACGTTTGGCGAAAAATGAAAGGTTGCATATTGTTCAGAACATGATTTTGAACATCTTTTGTTCAATATTACTTGTCAAAATATTTATCACTCTCGAGATATAAAGCGTCAAAGATTTGGCATTCTGGCCCCTTGTGACCCCTAATTATGTACCATACGTCATAAAAATTATAATATATAGCTGTAGATTGTTGAGATAAACATTTTTGCTTCAGTATTATATTACAAAATATTAACTGATAAAGAGTTATCGTTTAAAGAATTTTGGCCCCTTTCTGCCCCTAATGTGATGAGTCAGCGTTTTTTTTTTTTTTTGATATCATTTGAAAGATATCGTTGTTCTGCACAAATGATGTTCAGTATGTTCTTACAAAATATTTATACTTTTAAAGATATGATGCAAAATGTCTCCAAAAATCACTCGTGATTCGTGTCCAAAATTTTGACCCCTACCGAGCTTCCATACTTGGTACTTCCGGAAATTATCCAAACTCCTAGTAACAAGGGGACATGTCCTCTATCATCACTGGAAATTTCAAAGCTCTAGCTCAAGCCGTTTTCGAGAAAATGAACGGACAAGGAGGTCCTCTGAATTTTGATAAAAGTGCGATAACTCTAGACCGGAAGTGATTTTCACAAAATCCTTCAGCCGGTATGAACTTCAGATTATCCTGCAACATCCCTGAAAATTTGAAGCAAATCCATCCAATAATCTCTGAGAAATCTTCTGCACAAAATTTGTGCAGAAAAAAAGAATAATAAGAAAAGTGAAAAAGAAACAAGAATAATAGAAGGGTCTTCCGCTGAAGACGGAAGACCCTAATAATAAAAGTGAAAAAGAAACCGAAGAATAATAGAAGGGTCTTCCGCTGAAGACGGAAGACCCTAATAAAGGTAAAAAAGAAACCGAAGAATAATAGAAGGGTCTTCCGCTGAAGACAGAAGACCCTAATAATAAAGGTAAAAAAGAAACCGAAGAATAATAGAAGGGTCTTCCGCTGAAGACGAAAGACCCTAATAATAATGATGATAATAATAAGAAGAAGAAACCGAGTAAAAACAATATGTTCCCAAACTCCGTTTGGGGAACATAATAAGACTTGGGGGAGAGGGAAGGTACATAGAAACATCCATTGAAAAATAACATGAGATGCACAAAACAATACGAGTGTTTGTCCAAATACAGTTTTAGAATATTTATTCTACATACGGTCAGAATAAAATACACCGCTTACATTTTACAGGAAATAAATAAATTTCACGTAAATCTA
Source organism: Saccostrea cuccullata (assembly GCF_032062105.1). Lineage (NCBI taxonomy): Eukaryota > Metazoa > Mollusca > Bivalvia > Ostreida > Ostreidae > Saccostrea > Saccostrea cuccullata. The sequence continues at coordinate 1,572 of NW_026940698.1, read as the reverse complement.
TATTTTCAATGCTTACTGTGAAACAATTTTAATAAACTTCGAAAAAAGCATAGGCTTTCAACATACCAAACTTATTAATTTGGGGTGAACTTTTATTTCAACATGACTTGTAATATCTTCTTCCAAAGTACTATCTGTACATTCCGTCAGATATATTTTCTATCCCTTCAAAAAAAAAAAAAAAAAAAAAAAAAAAACGGTTTGTACAATATATTTCAGTGGTAGTGAATTATCGTAGTTGACTTTTCCTTGGCATAGAATGACTTTAAGAAATGTAGACAATTATTTAACAATGCTGCTAGAATGATATTCTGAAATACAAGCTGACATACTTAATTGTTTTACTTTCTAATGAAACTGATTCTACCACTGACGGTTGCACCCTCAGCATATTACATTATATGGCTAACATGGAACACGGTTATATACGGATATTGCCTTAATCTAATGAAATCATATCCATGATTCCGCAAAATACATAAGTTACATGCATATAAAAATAGGTCGAAACAACGTGACACAAAACCCCTCAGGTGGAACATGTTATAGGCGTGAACCAACATGTGACTGGCGGAAGTTTATGTCAAGGAATAATTAAGGAACCTCTATCAGCGTATTCATTCCGCAGGTAAGTATACGAAGAAATATTTGTGATTGGTGTGAATTTACTCGATATCGAATTATAAATTAGATAATATGATAATTATTTTCTCTATCATATAATTTTCGTAAGACAACATAACTAATGTTTTTTTTAATTGAAAATGTACTTTCGTTTTAGACATAAGGAAATGTTTGGGAAATTCTAGTGGGAAAAAGATAAGCTGTGGATTTTGATATTTGAAATAAGCATAGAACTGCATATTTGCGTTAAATAATTGTTGTGCCATTTTTGCTTTCTTTAAAATGAAAATCTTTAAAAATCTTCAATTGTCCTTCAAATTGACCCGATAACGCTACGTACAGAGGAAATGCGGACAAGTGTATCGCAAACGCAAACAAAGCGTTTGATCATCGTAATGAAATCGAAAAATTTGGCAGTTATTTCCGGCCGCCAGGAGGCAGTCGGTTATTTGATATGAAAAATTGTCGCCGTGCATTTCTGTGGAGTTAGAACAATTTGAATAAAAAATATTTAACATTCATGTACTAGAATATTAAGAAAGAGTGTCTAAATGTTCATGAAAAACACACAATAATCATAAAATTAAAATTTTATAAATAATGGGTTAAATGTTTCATCCAATCCTGATTGACAAACTCCGTCGTAACTGAAGTGCGGAGAAAATAAGCACACATTTGGGCATAGTCCAAAGCAAAGACCTCGTTATATACATGTATAAACAAAGTTACTTTGCAAGGTCGTAACTAGGCTCAATTTTTGAGTGAGGCAGGACCATCAGGCATTCCTAGTCCCAGACGGGACAAGGGTAATGCCTGATGGCCAGTGATGGGGGTTTCCAAGTGGTGTGTGTGTGGGGGGGGGGGGGTCCTGAAACCTTAGTTTTAGAAAATAAATATTTAATCGTAAAAAGTGTTTACGTTTTGAATTGTCGCCCGCATGGCACAGTG
>NW_026940697.1:0-12287 GCF_032062105.1 Saccostrea cuccullata | reverse complement strand
TTAAAGAATTCAGAGAGAACATTTTTATCTGAACTGTTTATTGCAGTTTTACAAGTTAACGTATAATTTATAATTTACTATAAATGTAACTGTTAAGTTTTTGGTTAGAAAGGCTGACATACGCAAGTGAGTTAAGGCTAAATATGGATAGTTCTATGCAAATGAGCTAATAAAAATTCATAAGTTGTATATTTTATGTACAGAGAAAGTTCAAATTGATTTTCTTATACATACTTAGAACCCACAGTTTGTTAATTGCAAGTGCACATTATGACGTCATTTTTCTTTCCCATTCAAGGTAATAAATCAAATCAACAAAATCACGTCGGCGCAAGGGCATAACCTATCTTATTTAGAATAAACAAAATATTAAGGAAAATATTCGTAAAAGTAATAAAATTGCTGCACAAATCCTATGCACTTTCTCAATCGATAAAAAATTCAATAAACTTAACACTGGACTGTGAATTTTTACCCTCTTTTAACTTAAAACTGCACGAATAGTAACTAAGCAATTGCAGTGCTGAAATTTGTGCAGCAATATCTTAAATCCTTTAAATATCCTGCGTCTTTTTATACCTTGTTTCTGTATAACAAAGTAAGGTGTGCCCTTGCGCTGAAGCGATTTTGTTGATGTTTCTTATAAACTTGTGTAGTAGAGGTCGATGACGTCATAATATGACGTCATAATGTGTACTGGCTATGGCATGTCGTTGGTATTAAGAATGTATTAGAAAACATGTCTTAACATTTTCTGCGATGTAAGTACACAGCAAGTATGGAATTTAAAACGATATTTTGCATAGAAACCTCCATATGCAGCCTTAACTCACTTGTGTACTTGAGAGCACATGAGGTTTCACAGCAAAGCCGTTTAAGCTAGAATTACTGTATTCGAATATATACATCTATAAGGAAATTTCGAATTTGAAACCATGAATTTAATTCTTTTATTTTGAACTACATGTTCAGAAATGTTTCTGTTGTCAACGTTGACTGAATATACTAAGAACCAATTAAATACACGTGTGACGTGGTTGTCCCCCGCTTTCGCGAAAGAGGGGGGGCATTAAATCTCATTCGTCTGTCCGTCTCTCCGTCTGTCCGTCAGTCTGTCCGTCACAAAAACTTTAACCTTGCACATAACTTTTGATTCAGTGGAGCTATGGCTTTCATATTTCACATGTGTATTCCTTGTGATAAGACCTTTTTTGGGGTACCACCAAATTTGACCTTGTCACTTTGACCACTTTTACACAAAAATTCCAAATTTTTACTTTTGCAATAACTTTTGAATGGTAGATACTAGGACTTTCATATTTCACATATATTCTTAGTGACAAGATCTTTCATTGGATACCAGCAACTTTGACCTTTTGACCTTGACCTTGGAGATTTCCGTACTTATGAAAAAACTTTATCCTTGACGATAACTTTTGAATGGCAAGGGCTAGGGCTTTCATACTTCATATTTGTAATTCTTGTGAGAAGACCTTTCATGGGATACCAAGAACTTTGACCCTTTGACCTTGACTTTGGTGTTTGACCTACTCTTTAAAAACTTTTACATTGCCAACAACTTTTGAACAGTAGGTACTAGGAGTTTCATAACATATTTCGTAACATATGTATTTTTTGTGGCGAGAGCTTTCATTGGATATCAAAAATCTTGACCTTTTTATCTTGACATTGGAGATTTTTCGTACTTATGAAAAAACTTTAACCTTGACCATAACTTTTGATAGGTAAGGGCTAAGGCTTTCATACTTCACGTATGTAATCCTTGTGAGAAGTCTTTTCATTGAATACCAAGAACTTTAACCCTTTGACCTTGAACTTGGAGTTTCGTGATGATTTATAAATGAATGACATATGATGGGATGTTCCTGATAGGGTGTCCATATTACACATAATATGTCATAAAAATGACATCTCACCCACAAGGACACCGAGAGCGGGGGACTACAATTCCTTGAATTTGCTTGTTACTATCTACAGCTGATACCCCTTTCAGCTTGAATAAGTAACCGCTATTTCATTTAGTGGTATAGGAGGAGTTGCTGTTAATAGATGGTTATCTTTCAATATTATAGAAAAAAAAGCAGTGTCCATGTTTTGCTATTGAAAACCCGAAATATGTTCTGATAAAAAGTTAAATAGGAGGTGCACAATGGCACTATGTAACAAAGAATATGTGAATGTTCCCTTGAATTTCATTCAGTGGTATGAGGAGTTGTGGAGAAGAGATGGGTATCCCCAAGCGCAAGAGATGGACAGACGGACGATCATCCCGATATACATTCCCTCTTTTCAAGCTAGGGTATAACAAATTAAAGGTTAAAGGTATTGTGAGCACTGAGCTCATTGAATGAGACCCCCGCCTTTCATGTGATTATAAAAAAAAGAATGCAGGCTATAGGAACCTTAATTCATATTTGTTGTTCATCACAGAGAATATAAATTGATAATATTTCCATATTTCATATGGAAAAGAACATATTTTGATCTTGGAAACCTGACATGTGTCCGACCAAAAAGAAAAAAAAGGAGGTAACAAAGAATCTGAAAAAAGTATCATTAAATCTTATTCAATGGTATAAGAGGAGTTGCGGAAAAGAGTTTGGTACCCTTCAATATTATAGAAAGAATGGCAGGTCAATATTTCGCTATGGGAAACCCGAAATATGTATCCGTTCAAAAAATAAAACAACTTGGAGCAAATTTTTGTCGAACGTAGAAAAACTATAAAAGATAAGTTGACCAAGCAAGATCGGACGATTGATTTATTTATTCGAAAGATTTGCTTGAAATCCATAATTATGGGATTGCATACATGTAACAAACGTATGCTTAAGAATTAATAGTCAGTTAGCATGCTAAACCAATAGTATTTCCCAAATTGTTCTATACACCTGTAAACTCACATCATGTCTCTGGTTTGAAAAAATGTCTTTATAGTATTGTTAACCATTTTCATTTTTCATCAAATAAACTGCAACAAATAAAATGAGCTGAATTTCACTATCATTTTCATATTTATTTCTGTTTTCCGAGTCTTTTAATCAGATACTTTGACATTTCATTGTGTTGGACGAATCATCATCCTTGTTGATTTAAGAGCAGTTTTATCTCTAAAGGTTCTCCATACTATGGCCACAAAAGTTTTCATTGCAGATGTTCGATATGGTCCGTTTAGATTTGAATAGTAACCGTTGTGATACCACCATCCTCCCCGATAAGTTTTAGCACTGTTTCCTTTGTCATCTTTGTCCTTCGTAGCAAAGACATGACCATTGTGAAATTTCATACCGTCTCCTTTGAATATCAATGAAAATATATTATCATATCAATCATATACTGTGAAATCACTTATTTTCGTAGATTTAATTTTAGTGGTTTTCGAAGTATGAAGAGACCTACGAGCTTATGTCCACCATGGAATGTAATTTTTACAGATATTACTATTCAACAATTCTTCAACCACAAAATTAAATCCCCATGAATCCATATCATTTTCATCAACCGCAAAAATTTCACCCAACAAAAACATGACTTTAAAGTATATATTATATCCTTGTCAAGAAAAAACTTAATTTTTATGACAATGTCGATTAATTATACGGCATCTTGGGCCGAAACCCATGTTCTTATACTAAATGCTTTTCATCAAATATAAAGTTACTCACCTGTATTGCCACTGTATCCACTGACTGTCAGCTTGTACTTGTCCTTCTCACTGGCAATTACAAACTTAGAATATCTGGCATATGCTTTAGAACCTGAAAAGTCTTCAAGGTCTATCCGAAGTTCCTCTGCTGCTAGTGACGTCAGTGAGTGAATTGCTTCATTTCCTTAGATAAGTTGCAAAAGACTGTTCACAGAATATATCACATTTACCAGTTCGTGATTTTAAAAAAAAGTTTATTTGTCCATTTTGGATCCTTATATTGATTTTTTCCCCTTAAAATCGGGATATTATTTTTTCAAATTTAAGTATAAACATATAGGAGCATTTTGTCTCTACCACTGACTCCCTGTGCTCAGTAGAAAACTTACCTAACCAGTAATCTGTCTCTGCTCTTCCGAATCCTCTCTTGTATTCCGCCCACGATCGATAAAAATCAGTGATGCCATATTTTCGTCGTTGAATGACCTGAATTTTTAACGGAGTAAATTATATACTTTAAATTCTTTGATATTGATAATAATTTCAAGGATAATCATGTCAATTGAATAGATAATTTTGGTAGTGTCTGCCTTCCGCAAAGGGCAATTTTTTTCACAATATTATATGACCACTTCTTTTTTAATTGGTGTAATAAGGTACATGTTTTACTTATTTAGGCAGAGGGTGTTAAACGATCAGTCCAACTAACGGCACAATCATTCAAAGTTTTAATGCTTTGTTTATAGTAAAAATACACAACATTTTTTAAAAATAGATAACATCAATAAGAATACCGTCCAGCCTCCTCCTTCTGTCGTCTTCTCGCAGAATACTCGCTTCTCTGTCCTGCCGTCAGGGTATATAGTATACACTCCATCTTTTCCTTGCACTTCTGGAGTTCTCTTCATAATAGCAGCACAATCACGGAATTGAAAGTGACCTGTAACGTTATGTATTTATTTATTTTAATCAAAACTATCAGTGTCAGGTCGCATTCTCTTCTTTCTTTTTTATGTAAGTAATATTTATATCAATTTGTGAGTATCTCTAATCAAACTTGCACTCCTGATTTGGAGAGCAGATTTATTCTTAATCAAGCGGAATAGATATAATCTATGATTTGACTTACTAGTGTTAAAGATCTTTTCAATTCCAAATGAGTCTGCCCTTAATTTGTAACTGGACACAACGTCCACCCCGATTATAAGCGGGGTTTTCACTTTATATGATGTTTTCTCATGGCGCCATTTCCACGGAAGTTTTCTTAAAGATTCTTTTACATGACCTTATTTAGAAAATTTAACTTTAGTTTTATCAGAGAACATACACAAGAACATCCTGAATATAAAAACAAAATTTTCAAATGCTAAGAAAGTATGAATATACGATTGTTAAGTGGTAATATACAAACTTTTCGCAGAATATAAAAAAAACTTCAGATTCTTTAGCAGTATAAAACAACTGTTTTTCTTCTTTTAAAATGTACCAGTTCGATCAACAAATACAAACATTTTTTTAATATTAATATCTTTTGAATTATTGTACCATGCATGTAATTTACAACTTCGATTTACATTTTATTTATCAATTTCAGCATTCAAAGACCTTAATTAATGCAAGAATGTCAGTTTATTCATCAGACATTTTGATTTACCTTTAATCAACAAATGAGTCCGAGGAACCCGGGAATCCACGAAGGACAAAATGAACAAGCTCAGAATGAGATGCAATGGAGACATACTAGAGTCTTGAAAATAACTCTGCAACATAAAGATCCTATCTGTCCAAGTATATAAAGGACTTTTCAAACTCGGTTTAATCAATATAACTATTAAATTGAAACCTAATGCATTCGCGTGTAAAATAGGAAAAATGTCTAGAGTAAAAAGTGTCTCAGATGTTGTACAACTGCATTTATTTATTGGTCTATAATATAATGTGTCCACTTGAGTGTGTTTAATTTTCTATGCGTTTTCTCGTTTACAACATGTGCCTGATATAGACCCAGAATTTACCAATAATACTTTGGATGGAATTCTCCGACATTTTTTTAAATAAAAATGTTAGAGTACCTGAATCATCGGGGGGCTTGTTTTTATTTTTGCCGTCCTTCATTATAAAGCTTTAATTTTGAAGATTTTCCGCTTTTGTTCTGAAACTGCTCAACTTACGATATTTAAGAGGTCCATGTTTGTTCTTCTCCTGATTTGCACTGTTTGAATGGACTTCTGAACGTGAATACTTTTCGTGATCTCCATAGATTTCATCTTTTGAAAAAAGTTGGCTTGGTGGGTTAAATTTACCAGAATATTACCTGATTGATATCATGCAATCTACTCAAGGGTTCTTATAAATTCTATATGATAGCCAGGAACCTTGCGTATGTCCTTCACAATAAACAAACAATGTACGTTCTGTAAAATGCGACTGGGGTTAAAAGATCGCGTTAATAGTCAATATTTTAATGAAATACGAAATAATATCATACAACTATTGCCTGAGTGGGAGACTATCGTACATTCTGGCCGTATTTTGCTACGATGGTAGCTCGGGGAAGGTAGAGTTACTACCTGCTGTTTACTTTTTAGGTTGACGCCGTCTCTTGATTATTGTATGTTTTTCTACAAATCAAATGAAAGGTTTTTCTTCCTGTATAAATAGCATAGATTAAATGAGTTAAAGTAACATTTCAATGATATCGGTATTACTTCTACAAGATGATTTACCTGGCGTTAAAATGGATCTTTTGGATCTCCTATACAGTAATGTCTGACAGTAAGTTAACTGTTAATTACACTCATTTCAATGTATCAATGATGATAATTTCTTTATTAGGGTGTTATCTTTTTGTTCAGTATTGTGCATGTCAAGCGGGAGTTCGATAACTTTGTAATTTTACTTAAGGAATAACTGTCTTATTTTTCGATTTCATAATGTGATCAATCGATTGGGTTGCGTGATAATTTGCATAAACACCGAAGGCGTTTATGCATAAAATTATCAAGCAAGCCAATCGATTGATCATCGTCATGAAATTGAAAAATCTGACAGTTATTCCTTATATTTACATGCTTTGATTCCGCCAATCTACGTGCTCAAAACCCTGCTTCTGTCTAGTTGTTTGTTCCGCCCTGCACGTGTTTTGTTTTGTTTTTTTTTTTTTGAACCGCACCAATACATTGATGGGAAAAATAAAGTACATTTACAATATGTAATTTTATCTCGGACAAAGACATTGGAAATGTAAATATATGCATATAAAGAAAGATATACATTTAGACAAATCCATGATTTCAATTCATCTAAAACATGAAAGAGTTTCACATTATTCAAAAAATAGCATTATGTAGATTTTTTTTCTAAATTTGTGAATTGTTTATATCGTTCTTGAAGTATTGGTGATCATGGTTATTTTCTGTCACTCCTTGAATAATTTTGAAGACAATCTGTCTATTGAATGTGTTTGATTAGTAAATTTAAATGGACATTTTATTAAGCAATTGGTATGGCACGCCAAATTCACAAAAATGAGCTAATCATAGTTTCACAGTCTATAAACTAGGTTTATCGGTTGTAAACTATAGTTTACGAACTGTAAACTACAGTTAACAACGTTGATCTATATTTTACATCTGTAAACCATAGTTAACGCGATAATCTATGTTTCACAACCGTAATTTATACTTAACACTGAAAATAATCACTTTTTGCAAAACATAGATTATCGGATAAATACAGTTTCACGATTTGTAAACTAGGGTTTACAACTCTTAACTTTAGTTAACGATCTAATAAATATAGTTTCACGATTTGTGAAACTATGATTTTTAACTATAGTTTACGATTGTAAATTATAGTTTACAACGTGAATCTATGTTTATCAACAAAATCTATTGTTAATGTTTTATTACAGTTTAGATTGGCATTCGTAAACTATAGTCAACAGCCGTTAAATATAGTTTTACAGATGAAAACTATAGTTAACGAATTGTTAACTATAGATATAGTTTACAGTCGAGTTTATCAACTGTGAAACTATGTTTAGCTCATTTTTGTGAATTTGGCATAAATTGGCACAGTTTTGAAAATTCTAAAGAATTTCTTAGTATCAACATCATATATTAATTCCTTTTCTTGTGGCTGTTGAAAAAAATTAGCTTTATGATTTAGATTCCATAATACATGCATGTAGTATAGTAATAGCTAATCTAAAAGTGTTGCGCATTAGTTTCTTCTTCTTATGTATTATATATTATCTGTTGGAAATATACATATTTTTGATGACTTATTATACCGAGTATATTAAATAAGAGGATAACTTTAAGTTTTAGCGCTGACATCCCTACATGGGAGATTCTTTATTCTTGCACACGTCGAAATAATCGCTACGCCCAATATAAAGTCTCATTACATTAAAAATATTTTGTACAGGAATCAGTATATCATTTCTGCAATTCAGTTAACTTCGAAGTTTGAATCTGACTAATTATACATGTATATATACAGGGTGTTTCATAATATATGTTACATTTTGAGATCTAATTATTTTTCTTACCTATCATACTTCTATTACAAACTTTATATCATTTTAAACATTGAATCCTGCATTTTTGTTCCATGTGAAAAAGTCAGGGAAATCATGGTCTTGAAATGATTCAATGTGATATAAACGTTGATGTCATAATTTGGATATTTCTCGAGATGGACTTGACTAATCCACTCAGTGCTGAATTGTAAGAATTGTAAAGCTGTTTTTATTTTCAGATTATGTCGCTAATATTCATTCTATTCATTTACTAGTTCATGAAATAAATTTTTCTTTCTAGATTTATCATAGTAACAAGGTTAAAGGACAGGGACGGACAGTATGCGATAAATGACAGTATTTCAGAAAGCCAGAAGTCATTAAGAAGCGGAGATGTTATTGGTGAAGTCGAGACTCTTAGTGTATATATATATATATATTTATATATATATATATATATATATATATATATATATATATATATATATATATATATATATATATATATATATATATATATATATATATATATATATATATATATATATATTGACTTATATATATATAGACCGGACGCATTTCATAGCGGTCCGGATTCTTTCTTTAATAGTGTTCTTAAAAATTTCCAAATCAGCATGTAACTAAGTATGTAAATATATAGTGTTTAGTAGTTTAGTAGTAGTGCTAGTTGTTTTTTGTTTCTCTTTTTCCTTTGTTCTTATGACTTTTTAACTCTTTTCTTTGTCCTGAGGAAGGGACAGGGCGTTTTGACAATTTTTATTGTTCGTGTCGTTGGTCATTTTTAGTGCTTTTTATAAATTTCCATCCGTGACCTTGTATCTACTTGATAGATCCGACATTTAGGATATACAGTGTTGTTGGTTTTTTTAGTGCTTTATATATATATATATATATATATATATATATATATATATCTGAACTACTTCGTTTACAAACATGAACCCTTTTATTCCTTGCAATTACCAATGGGAGGAAAGGATATCTTTCCTCTTAAAACTCTCATAATTTTGACAAGTGCATTATGCGCATTTCCACTTAAAAAATAAAATCCGTTTTTAAAAAATCAATGAAAGATAAACTGCAGACAAAGTCTTCCCTTTTACCTTAACCATGAAATTAAAGCAGTATAAGTATCCATTACATTGCAGCTATCCCATCCTCACCTCCGAGACTATATTCATATTTGGGCATGACAATAAATTCCTACACTGACAATTTTGTCAGGCATGTCTATGAGGGCGGTTTAATGAAATTCCGGTGTTATGTTAACCTCTTGGGAGAACCTCCGATCACATGGACATGGTATTGTGGGGAAGAACAGATGACCAATGTAACATTTTCAGGCTCATATACTTACATGAATTTTACGGCGACCAGGAATCATGACGGAAAATCTTGCTATTGCAGAGCGAAATCACACTCAACTGTTTTATTTTATGACTACCCATCTAGTTCTCGTTATGTGGTGCGTGTTTATTGTAAGTATGCGTTTAAGTCATATTACTGTTAATTACTTAATTATACCTACACATATACCCCCACACCCCCAATGTCAACTACAAACAAGAAATAATATAAATTTATATAAATGTGTCCTTTATTTAAATTTATAAATAATTATCATTCTTACTTTATCTTTACCAAATCCTGAATATAAATTATTTGAAGTTTATTTTTGCCAGAGCCTGGTTAATTTGTCCCCAAACTCATGAAAAAAGATGACATTGGCTTTTTCTTTATAAATATGCTTCATGAATGTTAAAAAAAATAAAGTTAAAGTTACAAAAAATCCATTTGAAATTAGCCCAAATATATCTATTTTATTTTTTACACAAAACTTTAAATGCATTGAAAAAAAATCTTCCTGTTTTAAATAGAAATCAAGGAAGAACCTTAAAAATTATATTTTTACTTTTTAAAGATGTTGCATGCATTAAAAAAGACCATACTGGCAATATTTTTTTTAATTTTTCATTCTATTTAATTTTATTATTATTATTTTTGCCAATACTTATCATTAAAATTATGCTTATGTACACAGAGAGATTCATTGAGTAAAACTTTAAGTGGATGTGGAGCTTTGTTTAAAAATTAGGATGTATAAGTTCACATAAAAGTCATAAATTGTTTTAATCACTGTGTATGGAGCATTTTGGTGACTAAATGTTGACTTTTGTAAGATTCACTTCGGACACGACCAAGGATCTATCCTGTGTCACCTACAACTGTAGGGAGCGGTGAGTACATTACCATCAAGTGTAATCTCACAACACTGGGATATCCACCAATATCATGGAAATGGATTTGTGACGATCTACCTCCCCTGAATGGAGTGGACTTAGGAACGGAGACTTACTTAGAAATCAAAGTAACTGCTCGACACAATGGGATGGCTTGCAGATGTAGAGGAATATCCTCCTCTATCTATGTCTACGACAAACTTTCAGATCCAGTGACAATCACCGTTTACTGTAAGAATTATAGAAATTATATAATTCATAATTTGTGCGTCTTTTAAAGTGATTTAAGTTTACAATATGGCTATGATGTATCTTACAAATGATTTTTTGAATCAGTATCTTTTATTTGGTCAAATATTTAATATATATCATGCAAAAATGAAATGCTACTTTTCCAAGTCAACTTAAATATTCTAGTTGCATTAAAATATTTTTTGCATCAAATTCCTAAGCTAAATCCCAGAAAAAATCCCAAGAAATAACAGCTGCAGCAGGATTTGTTGAAGACCCTCAATGTATACCAGCTACAGCTTTTGGAACAACTACCGGGTTACTTTCGGCCATTATCATTGCTCTGAGCTCTGTCCTCCTCATACAGTGTATTAGAAGAAGAAAAGGAAACGTTTGGTCTTGTGGACATATTGGTGAGCCATTAAATACAGGCTGAAAGGAAAAGGAAATTGAAAAAAAAACGTCTTTAAAGATCATACAATAATATTAAAGATAACGAGATTCACTTTGTGCGGTAATCAGTGAATCATAAAAGCTACTTTTTATTTTATGCCCCCGGATCGAGAGATCCCAGTGGTGTATTGTTTTTGTCCTGTCTGCCCGTTTGTCTCTTTATCTGTTTGTCAATTTGTCTCTCTGTCTGTCTGTTGACAACTTTAATCTAGCCATTAACTACTAATTGATGGGACTATAGCGTTCATTTTCACAGGTGTATTCCTTGAGACAAGACCTTTCTTTGGGTACAACCAAATTTGACCACTTGACCTTGGAGTTTGACCTACTTTTACAAAAAATACAACACTCTATCCTAGGCCATAACTTTTGAACAGTTGAAGCTAGGGCTTTTATACTTCACGTGTGTATTCATTGTCACAAGATCTTTCAGCTGGTGTAAATATTTCTGACTTTGACCTAAGAGTTTGACCCACTGTTTAAAAATTTTTAACATTCTGATCTTTGGAAGTTTGAAATGCATTTGAGAGAATTCAACCCTCACCATAAGTTGTCATGAGGGCATCAGTGTTTCACGAACACATCGTATTATACACATGTACTTCAACTATATTTGTACATTGTAATTTAATTTATATGCTATTTTTATGTTTCAGAAAAAAACGAAGAGGAAAGAGCAAGGTATAAACTTTAAAAAAAATATTTGCCTTTATTTATTTCAGCAGTATCTTTAGATGAAATTTATCATTTTGAAAAATATGGTTTTGAATTCTTTTTTTATAATCTTCGTCATTTATAACAGTAACAATAAAGATCTCCAGAACCCTATTTATACTAATGAAGAATCCTACGAAATACTTAAGGTAAACAAAGGTGGGTAAATCGTTCGAGAATGTGTAGAATTAATCTACTGGGTATTTAATACTAACAAATTAAATTTAAACATGGTATAAATAAAAGTTTTTAGCTACATGTATATAAGGATACAGGTTTTTCTATGAAATATACTTTTAGCTCTACTTGGGCATTGAATTCGTAGAAAAAATTCTATTTATTACAATGCGTGAATACACTCAGTGCTTTGACGATTTTCTATTTCAGACAGTTTACATATATAAATCAATGGTTAAACAAATCGCAAAGCGGCACT
>NW_026940696.1:0-12489 GCF_032062105.1 Saccostrea cuccullata | reverse complement strand
CCAGCCCTTTTTAAGTCATTATCAAATGACCAACAGAGTTGATCGTTTACCCTGGAAAAAAGTTTTAAGCCCTGTTTACCATTTACACTGATCGTTACCTCCATATCCTTCATTATTTCCCATATAAATGTAATTGATTACATTATTCGAGATTTGAAGCACACTTTTTATTCGAGCTTTCTTACACACAATAAACTTTATTTCAATGAGAAAATTCTATTGTTATTTCAGTTTTCCTTCTGATTTTCATCAAGATGAGCACCATGACGGACTATGACGAGGCGTCGAGGACGTACGATTCCGTGAGAAGAGCCCCAGACGCGCACCTGCTCAAAAGTCTGATGGAAAACTTCACCGGAAAGTCTTTGGAGGCAAGAAAAATCAAATTATATCTCTTCATATAAATGTGAACATAGACTAGCAATTATAGTTTAAAAAGTTACTTTTTTGATTGAAGGTCAATGACAATGAAACTGGAAGCAAGGGTGAAAAAACAGGAAGAAGTCATACAAAAACGAATTACGGATAATTATCTCTTCTTTTCGTAGTGTTGAGCAAGTAATTCATATATTTGTGTTCAGTGTATGATCAGTCTTTTGAAAAAGCGAATTGAACAACAAGACCTTGCTGTATACGGTCAACAGAGGGACACTTACTCCTCTACGGCTCCTGGCCCCATTATTGGATATCCTTGGGTCCGTTATTTATGTCCTATACTCACATATTTGTATTTTAAGGATTCACCGCTCACTAGTACTGTCGCTATCTTTTATTCAAACTAAGATGATTGGGTACCACGGAGGAATAAGTCGACTGGTAACATTCACAGTCTACGCTCCTTATCATGATCGGTCTAATAGAAAACTCCGTTGACCTATTCAGTTTGAAAACACCGTTAACAAGATCTTTGACAGAAAGTAGCTGGTGATGTTCGTTTGTTGTTTTAATATCCCTCTCGAGAGTATCCATATCAAGACGCCATCACATTTGTTTGCCGGTGGAGGACTGCAAAGTAAATAATGTTATTATACCTATATTAGGCACTCAGGTTAATTGGGTGATGAGAGATCTTTATCGTGCAAAGATCTACTGCCGCACATAACTTTTTTAAACGGTTCACTACAAAGTACCGGTCTAAGTTTCCCGCAGCAGGTTCGAACACGCGACGTAACGATTAGCTTCGCCACTGTAGAGCACATGATGCATAGGCGTCGGAACCGGGGGGGGGGGGGGGCTTAGCCCCCCCCTACTTTTTCCGCAGATATATACATAATATAGGCATTGAAAATTGGATATTACCTTTTTCTGTTGGTTTAACCCCTCCCCCCCACTTTCAATTTGCTTCCGACGCCTATGCGATGTAACCACTGCACCACGCATGCGACTATACTTCGTTTAATAAGTTTTTTAAAAGTAGATTTGCAGTGAATTTAAAAATAAATTTCATTTAAAAGAAACAGGAGGATACTCATGCATATATGTATTATCTGTATTAAAAGAATGCACAAAAAAGCTAGAACAAATTTAGAGAGAGTCCGTTTAATTGTAAACAAATTAAAACAGCAGTCTTAGAAATTTCCGTTTTTTAAGGTCTACATTTCTTCAGTAATTAAAATTTATTGTTGTCACTAATGTCACTTTTTATTTGAATAAAGGACATGGAAATTATTGACATCGGCTGTGGGACCGGAAACTACTCGAAATATTTCCTCCAGTTCCAACCAAAAAGCCTCTCCCTGATGGACGCCAGCGTGGGGATGCTAAATAACGCTAAAGCCAAGTTACCACCAGCGTGTAGGGCGCAGATAGCCTTCAAACAAGCAGTTCTACCAGAAATTCCATTCAAAGACAATTCCTTTGATGCTGGGATGATAAATCATGTACGTCTGAAATTTTATAAATACTTTATTATTATTTTGTGTTCCCATCAGGTCTGAAAGCGCAGTTTCGTTTGCTTTTTTAAATTGTGTCAAACTCATAAACACGTTTTTGTAATTCTTTTGCCAGTCTAATTTTGTGACTATCTATTCCTTCAAATGTCAATAACATTTCATTCTATTAAGGTAATAAATTCCACCCTCCTGTGATGTCATAGGTTTTTGCAAAAACTGTTATTAAATTAAATTCATACCCCATGGATCAATATATTTTGGAAGAATGATTTTCCATAGGTGTAATGATAAAGATAGTTTAGTAAAAGAATTTTTTTAATGCATATTTTCTTTATTTAATCAATTATTCAATCTTTAAAAAATGTTGACAAGGGCAATAACTCAGGCATTTTTTTTTTTAAATTAAACTTCTAATGTAAAATAGTTTCCCCGATATTCTCATTCAAAAGTATCTTATAAGTAGCAAGTATTTAAGAACTTTCAGCATCATAATTATGCATTTGAATCAGTTTTTACATAATACTTATTATACTATGTACAAAAACTGTATAGTTTTTTTATGTTGACATATTCTTCTGTTTATTAACGTCTCCCATCTTAAATAATATAGCGATCTATACATTTTTGGAAATAATTGGTAAAGAACTTTATTCGGTAATAACCAATATTTGCCCCCCAAATCAAACTTTGATGGAGATATATCTAATTAAGTTCTTAAACAGGGGAGTATAAGCTGACTTCAAAGCACTGAATATTTTCATAAGTAATGACGCAATATGTACGTAATGACGTCACAAACATGACGTAAACTTAAGATTTTTATGAATTTTACAGAAAAATGTACATATTTCGTCGTTCAGGATCAATATTTTGATATAAAGTGTAGAATGATAATATCAATGAAATATGTCAATATTGTTCCTGAACAAACTTGCGCTCTATAAATTTTAATGCTAAAATTGTTGAAATTTTGTCCATTTTGTCCTCTTTCTGAAAAAGGATATAAAATCGGACTGGTTTGTGACGTCATAAAAACAAAAATTATGAATACACTGCTTTAACACTATAATATTTTTTGTTAATGAATATTTCTCATACAATTTATTGAATTCAGCACATTTCAGAAAGTTTTCAAAATTTGACTTTTGTGGGGGGCAAATATATGCAAAATACCGCATATAGTTCTTTAAACTTTATTAAATGAAAATAAATTCAATATTTGTACGTTCAACCATTAAAATTGGGAGGGTGGAATAAACTTTTAAAAATCCGAAGTTTTAAAGAAAAAACTGAAATAATTATTTCTTAAACGATCTGATCAGAAGCGAAGATATTAAAGCAATCTTTCTGAAACAAAAATTACAAATACGGTTTGTAATTCTTTTGCTTTGATTTTCTTTGTTTTTATTCTAGGTGTTGCATCATGTCGAGGTAAACCCTGATGGAAAATCATTCCCAGGCTTTGTTCAAACACTGAAGGAGGTTCATCGCATTCTGAAACCAGGCGGGGTCTTAACCATTATTGCTGATACACCAGAAAATATTGATGGCCATTGGTTTACAAGTCTAGTACCAGAAACTACAAAAAGATTGCAGAAAAGGCTACCTACTCATAAACAAATAAAGCGAATGCTTGAAGAGTGTGGTTTCTCACTGAAATCGACTTATAAACCATTAATGGCATCGTATCTTCCAAACTATGACAACATAGAGGGCCCTCTGCATGAATCCTGGAGAGGCGTTAACTCTTTTTGGTCACTCTGCACGGAGTCGGAAATTCAAAATATGATACGAAACGTGACGCAAATGAAGAATGAGGGAACTCTCCAAGCATACTATGAGAAGCATGATCGAATTTATTCTGTCGGAGCTTATGAAATATTTGCAGCAAAGAAAATTTAAATATGTATCATGCAAATATCGCAGGAAAATAAAAAAAAAAAACTCAAGAAATAATCGTATGTTTTTTTTTTAATTTTTATGTAACGGATGCTAGATAAAGCTACTCCTTTGAAATGGGATGTTGTTTATGTAAGGAATGAATTCAATAGCTACCCATTTTATCCGGTATAAACTGGGTTGGGGCAGTTTACGCTTTACAAACCACGAAGCGGTTTATAAAAAAGCATAAACTGTTCCAACCCAGTTTATACCGTATAAAATGGTAGCTATGAAATTCATTGCTTATAATTTAATTTTCATTCATTTGATGTAAAAAAAAGATGATTGTTCTTACAAAATGACTTCAGTTTGTACAAAATTTGAATGTAACGTCAAGCGGATTGATACGTTTTTGACGCAAGTCATTGTGACGTAGGCAACCCATTTTATACGATATAAAGTAAATTTTTTATCCAATTAAATACAGCGTTTCAACCAGAGTTAAATTATATAATGGAAGAAAATGTATCAGAGATTGGAATATAATACTCTACATAAAGAAGAAAAACACGAAAAATCTCAATAAAGCTGTGTTATACAAGTAACACAAGTTACAATGATATCTTGTTTGAAAAATGCATTTGACTTAACTGTGTAGAATAGAATATATATATTAAGAATATAACATTTTACAAAGATCAATTTAAAGAATAACTGGAATTCATGGTGCATCCTTTTCTGCTAAATCTTCATGCAAAATAAATCATAGATTCCAATTTTCTGTATCATATATATATATATATATATATATATATATATATATATATATATATATATATATATATATATATATATATATATATATATATATAATGACAGTTTAAAATACAGTTTTTAATCTTGTTTCCCTACAAATTATGCTCCGAAACACCTTATTTGACCAAGCTAAAGTTGTAAAGCATCAATAAAGGAATTTATTTCTCAAATTTGATAAATCTGTAGGCACCTTTCATTTACTAGATCTCGACCTTAATCTACACTTAATCTGGTAATATATCTCACAGCCCATTCAATAGGTCTTTCAACTAATTTTTCAAGTTGCACATACAGTAAAAATCATTTCATTCAATGATTTATAGGTACATGATATTATCAAAAAGACAATAACTTATTCATATATTCAATTAAATAATTAAAAAGTTTATTTATTTATAATTGAATTGTACGATGTTATGTTTTAAGTACAAGTAACTCAGGTGTGAAAAATGACCAATTAAGTGCTGATTTATGAGTTATTGTTTATAGGAATGACATATAGGCTACTTCAGTATTGGCATTGTTATATACACAAAAGGGTTCCTTACACTGTTTTGTACGCAAAAGTGTTGACCAAAAGAAGGAGAATGTCTTCACTCTACCTGAAATAACAGGGTCAAATGAATGAGGAACAGACTATATTCAATATTTTTAACTCTATTTGACGATTGTTACGAGGAAGAAAATATAATTACATGTTTTTTTGTGTGCACTTTTGCGCTTCCTATATAAATATACATATTTTTACACGTAAATACAACAATTAATTATCTTATTTGTGTTACATAGCACGAAGAAGAACGACCGAGTATAAACATTTAATCGGGTTAGAACTAAGAAAGAGGGTATATTTCACTTTTTATTTTAATTTAAAAAATTTCTTATATCTAATTAAACGGTGTCCGCAACTATATTTTAAATAAGATTAACATTAGTGCTAAATTTTAAAACCATTGGATTCAACTGACAGCAGAGAAACACTTGGGAAATGCTAAAAACTGACTTGCATATAAACAGTTAGAGAAATAGAACCTGCTCTAAACACGTTTCAGCAACGAGTTATCGTTCATAACAGCGAACCCTAGCGGCAGTTGATAGGCCTACATTCAATACGCAAAACATGAGCAAGAAATACATAGTACAGTGTGTGAATAATAGCTTTTCGATCAGTATGAAATACACCAATCGTAATTCGACTCAATAAGGATGATTTGCTTTGATGTCATAGTATTGATGATAGAACTTGCGAAATCGTGACTTTAACAGTTTACATTTTGGTGTCATCAACTTGTCCTAATCTTGTCTCTTTAAAAAAAAATCCATACATAGAGCATGCCCTTGATTATCAAACGGTTTTGGAAATATAAAAACACACATGAAAGGTATAAATCTACATAAGTAGAGGGAGTTTATGATTTGAAAGTTATCATTTTTATTTTAAAAATTAGTTGTTAGTGAACAACGGACGCCATTTTCCAGTTAAATGCACTAACAATTAGTATGAAAAGATTCAGTCAGCATTTTACTCTATGATAAATTTAATTTGCTGACAAAATCATTGTATCGACAATAGAACTAACGAAATAGTGACTTTGAACGAGACTGCTATAATTCTTGTTTCGTAAAAATGGTTTGTCAGTAATTTATCTCGTTTTAAAAATTGTTCATACGTTGAGCTTGCGCTTGCGTATCGAATCAACTGAGATTGAGATATATAAACTCCGTATGCAGGTGATATGAAGGTATATTGCTGCAGAAGTAAGGGGAGTAAGAAATGTTTAGTCTTTGGGATTATTTTATGAGTTTGTAAATATTCAGAGAATTGATTTAATATTTAAGTATATTTTATATCTGTGAGAATAATACTTAGTGTGCGGTACAGTAAAGTTATATTTATATTATTCATACACAGATCACTGAATAGGGTACAGCTGTGTTTGTACATATTTGGAGTTATGACTCTATATCACATATAGGTATGAAGTATATATATTCTGAATATTGTCCATATAATTATAATATTCTTGAACAGTTCAGTATAATTTATCTCATTGTTTTATCTATATATTTCAGCGTTTATACTTTATACATATTATTCATTAAGAAAGATAAATATTTCTTGATAGTCATAGGGAAATAACTCTTCATTTTAAAATAGGGCAACGGGGTGCAAGGGGAATGAGAATTATGGCATTTACTCCAGATATCTGTAGGGTTTAATCCTTAGCCTTTCCTTCTCCCAAAGATAACTACAAGGCAGAAGTTCATCACAATTTACATGTCCCCATTGAAGGGAACTAGGATTTCAGGCACAAGGGCGGTAGGTGGGCCATGCGTACCTTCTTTTAGGGGCCTAGTCTCGTCCAAGACTCTGTGATTCAGCTTGGAGCCGCAAGGTACCCTATTCCAATCTGCTACCTCGAGGAGGACCTCATATTTGGGCTACGTATGTCTTACTGTGGAGAGGCTTTACCTTGCAGATAAGACATACAGATAAAATTGTATTTATTTTTCACAGGAAGCTGCTAGCCAGTGGTGGAGCTGAAAGTGAGAGTGACAAGCAAAGTCACAGACAGACACACACACACACACACACACTGTACGCATCACACAGCCATTTAGCAGACGAGCCGAAAAATTGCTTGTCATTCAGTTTTTTCATATTTTGTATATCGAAGAAATGTTTTTATTTTCTGTGAGTTATTGGTGTGTGAGTAACACACACTTGTCCCGTAGGTATATTTCATGAAGCGCGCTAGCAATACCCAGTATCTGAATTTCCCGCTGCCCTTTATCGTTATATGTTAACGCTCGTTTCTTCGTGTATTTTTCTACGCGTGAGTATACACTAAAATGATATACAGATCAATTTCACAGTTGGCTAAATAGATATTTCTAATTAAGTGTGTCCCAAAGATTTTACAGCAGTTATAGCATTGGGCCTTCAACCTTATTTAAGATTAACAAATACATTGTACTATGTTCCACAGTGTCTAAGTGGAGTTTGAATTCTCCATGTTTCCGGGCACATTACTCCATTCATAAGGATATTGAAGCAAAAAAAATATGTCAGTAGAAATGTTTTTTTTAAATATATTTCGGAGAATGAATGGGGTTTAAATTCGAAAAAAGCGAATTTCTTCTATCACACTTGAACTTTGAAGGAAATACTTTTTAAGACAATTTACAAAAAAAAAAAAAAACAAACAAAAACAAAACAAAACAAAACAAAAAAACAAAAACAAAACAACAAACAAACAAAAAAAAAACCGTTATTTGCAAAAAAATAATTCAATATTGGAATGTTGAAATGCGAGTTCTTCATTTTTTTTTTAAATCAACTAAAGAAAATATAGGATGGTTTCGTAAAATAAAATATAAATATGACAAAAATGCTTCGATCATGTTTACATTTTTCGGGAACGGGAAAAGTTTAATATGACATCACAGGTAAGTTTAACATATGCAAAATGAGATTTACCTCATGAGCGCTAGCAATGCAAACATAATTTTTGTTTCCTTTTTCTCGAATTATCTCATTAAATATACTAATTATGACCTGTCTTGACATAAAAATAGTATAGCTATATAGTATATAAAACATTCTCAGTAATGTAAACTGAGCAGGTTAAGTATAATGCATCATGGCACGCAACAGAAGGAACCAGTATAGCAACTTATCCAGTTTTCTTTCACGTGTACGTTCCTTTTCAGTTAGCGAATTTTGAAGTCTTGCCATGCGCAATAGATATAAACATAGTTAATAAAGAGAAAAAATAGATATATAATAACTGTTAATGTCATTTCGTCTACATGTGACTCTGACGTTTACCAGCACACAGGTAATGTTAATTAATTGTTTAATTTCATAAGAAGTATATCCAAATAGCAACAGGTACTAAACAACACAAAAATGATTTCTCCCCATATCATACCTCAGCAAATGAAACAACATTTTTTTTTATATAAGAGCGTTCCTAAATTTATTAAAAGAAATTGTTTAAAAACCGTTTGATATTAGAGTATCGCAAATTTCTCCTTCATATAAGGTATGTACTCGTACGTAAAATGTTAAACGTAAATGGCTCTACACTTGTTGTGTCATAACTTTGCATATTGTCTTTTATTCTATAGTCTTATCAGCATATAAAGTGTTATAAATCCTTATTTTTACACATATTTTGAGCTGTATTAAGATGCTTAAAGGCAACTTCTTTTGTTCACTAGATTCTATTGCTTTAAGTTTTATCTACTGAAATATTATATTGATTTTCAGATATTGATCGAAACAAGATATTTAATCATATCTATTTAGTATTGTCGATATGAAATATATATATATAGTTATATCAATATTAATATATGAATATTTGCGAGAAAGAAGTCAAACTTAAGTGTTTTGAATTACATGTAACTTCGCAGGGGGGGGGGGGGGAGGGGATTCTAATGAATCTTCACTTAACTCAAGATTCAGTAAAAGCTTATGTACCATGTGTTTGCCAGCGTATACGATTATATAGGCAAAATCAAATTCAAAAATATTTGAAAAAGGGAGATGGAGAGACATCAATAGTTAGATTATAAGCATTGTCATAGGTGGTTTTTGTACCTATCACTACTTTTGAAGAGGGGATCTGACATACTCTATAATGGTTCACTGTTTATATCTCTTGAGTTCAGTAGGGGGTTGTAAATCGCTTATGAAGCGAAAATAGAAAGTAACAGTACATGTATTATAAAAGTAATCCTGGCTATGTACTCTGTAAATTTTCACTCAGTGTACACAAGGATCTGACTCATGAACGCGTACCTCCACAGTCTTGAAACCTCCCTCCCCCACCCCTACTGAATTCCAAAAATCAGACAGTGAACCACGATAGAACATATCAGATAAAAAAAATAACCATGATAGAATATATCAGATGAAAATAATTATCAGAACTTCAGATCTAACTTCTTATTGCTTAAAATAATATAAAACAATTTGTGATTTCAGCCAATCTGTATAAGCTTAGTCACAAAGTTAAAAGGAGGAAAGTGTAATGTCAGCCAAATCAATATGAGGGATATATTAGTGGATCTCTGCTGTACTCATAGTATCAGTAGTTTTTTTTTTAAAAATCTGGATGAGGGGCACAAAGATACTCTCGCCTCCCCCTCTTCTAAAGTGGTGATAGGAACAATAGCCTCCTATGAATCTAACTGTTGATGTGTCTCCATCTCCCTTTTTCAAAATATTTTTGAATTTGATTCTGCTATTATCGTACACGCTGGTAAATACATGGTACATAAGCTTTCACTGAACCTCGAGTGAAGTGAAGATTCATTAGAATTCCCGGTCCCACGAAGTTAATTCAAGAACACTTAAATCTCACTTCTTTCTCGCAAATATTCATATATTAATATCGATATAACTATATATTTATTTTTTCATATCGACAATACTATATAAATATGATTAAATATATTGTTTCGTTCAATATCTGAAAACCAATATAAAATTTCAATCCATAAAACTTAAAGCATTAGAATCTATTGAGCAAAAGACGTTGTCTTTAATTATTTTTAAAAAACCCAACATCTTAATACAACTCAAAATATGTGCATAAATAAGAAGTTATAACACTTTATATATTCATAAGACGATAGAATATAAGCAAATATAAAATATAAACAAAGTTATAACACAACAAAAGTAGAGCCATCTACGCTTCCGTATTTGATCTCTCATATACGTATGGTGGATCATTTTTAAAAGACAAAAAAAAAAAAAATAAATAAAATAAAAATAAATAAGAGTTGCAGGGTAATTAAAATTTTCTGAATATTTATTTAAGATTTCTTGATGTTTTATTGATCAGCCTGATAACACAGTGTTGTTCTGTGAAAAGATGCAAAAGAAAACTATAGCGACGGTGATCACATTGTGCACACATGCTTTAATTGCAAGTATATTTTTTTTCATTTTAAACCTCACTTCAAGCCACTTTTTTTGGATACGCCATTACCTACGTTAAGCTATCGTTATTTCAATGGAGTAAAATAAATTCTTTTTATCAAGATCTGGAAATCTATATATTGTGCATGCACATATGGATATAATCTTAATCACTATAGTTGCATTACTTAGAAAAAAAATATCGCTTTAAGGATACATCAGTCGGAAATAGTTGATGTATAATTCTCTGTCACACTTGTTCACAAGACCAGTCCTATAAGATTTATTTACAAGTATTTTTCATGTTTCAGCCTTCAGCGAAAATTAATGCCAGGTAAAGTATGTACTCTTAACATCGGGATAAATTATCTATCGGGATTTATACATGAAAATATTAGTTCGCTGTAACTTCTCACTTTTTTTGTATTTTAAAACACAGATATGCGACATTTTTCAAAGTCGTTAAAGCTATATACCGGGTATGACGTATCTGAGTTTAAAATTAAATGAGACGGGGTGTAATATATTTATAAAAGCTATATGATATTTATAATGTATTACTTATAAAAGTTTGAACTTGAATAACCTAACATTTCTTTACTTATATTGACTTTCCTGTTATTTAAATGTGCAGTGGAGTCCGTAAATAAATTGGGTATTGAATTTGAAATTCTGATACATGTATTTTTGAAACGAGATTTTATAAATTGTGTTATTTACCAACAAGTCCTATCTAATAAAAGTAATAAAACGAACAGATTGATCATCTCTATCTTAGTCATCTGAATTTATCAAAAAAGAATCCATATATATCTTTAACGTCCGTAATTGATATTTATATCTTCTTTTTTTCCGATGTGAACACAAAATAACGAAAATTAAAGAAAAGATGCAAAGAAAGTAACTGTTTCCACATCGACATAACAAACAATAATATAAAACAATAACAATATCATATGTTACATTAACTATCATTAAAAACACCCAGGCAAGACCCTTGGGGTCACCTAAAAACTAGAAGCTTCATTGAAAAAAAATCTTTTAATACAGTAAATCTCTTTTTATTTGCAAAAACTTTATATTTGCGTAAATTCGTGAGTCTGTCTGCTCGCGAAAATTGTATTCTGGCGTATTTTTGTATACTTTAAAAAATTGTATTAAAAATTATATAAAACAAAAACCAAAGCAAACAAAAATTTTTGTCTTCCGTATACATGTGAACAGAAACCCGTTGAGGCGAGTTCAGAGAAAGAAATATTCCTTATTGCGTTTAAACGCAATAAAAAAATATTTCTCTCTCTGAACTGACCTCAACGGGCTTCCGTACATGTGCATATAAATAACAAATGGCTATTTTGTGAAAATAAATTGTTCAACAGTTTAACCCCCCTTTTCCCCGCCGTAATGTGGGCAGGGATACATTTTTAATTTTCTAAGTTAGATAGCCGATCATTTTCGTATATGATGCAAATAATTTGCTTTCAAAATGTCCCTGAAAATGAAGAATTTCGATGTTAAATCAAACTGAACACTTAAAATATGATACTATTTCAACTTATCCGGAAAACATAAGCCATTGATTATAAATTTTAGATGAGGGTTAGGTCATTATTATATATATAATAAAAATGTATATACACATGTATTTCATTTCAAGCATCATTTTTTTTATACAAAGTTACGTATACCATCTTTTAAGCAAACAGTTTATAGGATATTGCTGAGAAATTCTGTCTCATTGACATGGCACCAAGGACAATCTAAACTTAAATTTCTGCAAGTATTGTTGCCTTGTAAATATTGTGAGACTCATTCTTATTAAGCACTTTGAATATATAACAGAGTTAAGTGATTTATTGTTATGTAAAGTATAACTTAGACCTGCATCATTCAATTTATGTAATTGTTTATCGATAGCAGCATGCCATAATTTAAAAAAAGATATATTTTTGATATTTGGAT
>NW_026940695.1:0-12446 GCF_032062105.1 Saccostrea cuccullata | reverse complement strand
AGTAACAGAGAAAAAAACAGAAAAAGTCATATGTAGAAAATTAAACAAAAGAAAAAAATAAATGAACAAAATAACAAAAAAGGAAAATTACAGGGGGAGACAAAATGCAAAATAGTACCGGTTTGGGAGTACTTTTAACAAATAAAAATTATATCTATATATGGATATGACAGTGTTTATATAAAACGTTTTGTTGCAGCTATAAATGTATGTACAGCTTCAAATATTTGTTATTAATGTCAAGTCCATGGTTAGAACTACCATTTAAAAATAAATCACATTGGGAATATTATCACAGCTTATAATATTATGTGTTGATTGAAAGATACATCTCTTGGAATTGTATATTTAGGACAAACAATAAAGTAATGATAGGCATTTTCAATACAATCAGTACAATGTTCACACACTGGAGTTTCAGCTAAATGTTGATTATATAAATCTGCTTTCAGATTACTAGCATTATTCCTTATCTGGCAATGTATAATATTATACTTTTTTTTTCCCAAAAATTAAAAAGTTCAATACTTTTCCTACAGAAATGAGATTTTAAAAGACTTTTGAATGAACATATTCCTGGAGCATTTTTAATATAATTTGGCAAGGTATTCCATTGTTTGACGAAGGGGAGAAAACTTTCCATATAGGATGTTGTTCTAAATTAGGAATTTTAAATTGAGCATTATTAGTTCTAAGATTATACGAATGACAAGACGGGCGATAAGGTTCAATCAGATCATACAGATACTGTGGAGAATAACCATTAATAATTTTATAAAATAATATTAACTTATGAATTTTTCTCCTTGTTTTTAGGAGATCCCATCCAAGTTCATCATACAATTTTGTACGAGAAGAGTTACACCTTAATCCAGTAATAATTCTACCTGCTTCAACTTGTATATCTTCTAAGTTTTAGAATCTTTTTCAGAACAATTGTCCCACACTACATCAGAATACTCAAGCACAGGTCGAAAAAAAGCAAAATATATTTTAGTGAGTGTTTTACGTGATACCTGGTATTTGAGCATTCTAAGAATGTTTAATCTTTTTGAAGCTTTTTCGTGTATTATCTGTATGTGTGATGTCCACGTAGCATCTCTTTGGAAATGTAAACCTAAATGGGTATGAGAATTATTTTGAATAATAGGTGGGCCATATTCACCAAATTTAACAGGAGAATATACAATATTTTTTCTACTGAAATTTAAATTTACAGTTTTGTTAGGATTAAAATCAACAAGCCATTTCTTTAATTTTAAATATTTTCTAAATCATCAGTAAGTGATTGTGAAACATTTTCTTTATCTACAATAGCATATAAAGAAGTGTCATCAGCAAAAAGTCTTAATGGTTCACTAGATCATCACAAATATCATTAATATATAAAAGGAATAGGAATGGTCCTAGGACAGAACCCTGAGGAAC
This sequence comes from Saccostrea cuccullata, assembly GCF_032062105.1. Taxonomy (NCBI): domain Eukaryota; kingdom Metazoa; phylum Mollusca; class Bivalvia; order Ostreida; family Ostreidae; genus Saccostrea; species Saccostrea cuccullata. The sequence continues at coordinate 11,018 of NW_026940695.1, read as the reverse complement.
TCCAGCATTTACTGTTTCAGAGTTTGATGTAAAACCATCTATTACAACTTTTTGTTGTCTATCAGACAAATAATTCTCAATCCAACCTAGTACATTGCCATTTATACCATAATTTGTTAGCTTTGTTAAAAGGCCTTTATGCCATACTCTATCAAATGCCTTAGAGATATCACAAAAAATAAATCTTACATCTTTACCTTTATCAAGATTCGAAATGATAGTATTATATATTTCTACCAGTTGATTAACAGTTGAATCTCCAGGTTGGAACCCAAATGATATTTGTATAATATGTTATTATCCTTCATAAAGTTATATAAATTTTAAAAACAGTTTTTTTCCATCAATTTACACAAGACACTTGTTAGAGATATTGGTCTATAATTAGATACCTCTTGAGCACTCCCTTTATTTTTAAAAACTGGTGTTATTTGCGATAACTTCCAGATATCTGGTAATTTCTTTTCCCTTAATGACATATTAAAAATTTTTAGGGGTTTTTTGATAATGTAGATATTTCTTTTAGTTTTCTTGGGGATATACCATCAGGACCAGGTGGTTTACTGTTATCAATGATAGTTAACTGGTCATAAATTTCAGCTTGGTGATAAGCATTTCAGAGAAAATGTTATTTTGTTGTGGTGGACCAGGTCCATGAAGAGGAATATCTGGTTCATTATCAATGGAGGAAACTTGGGCAAAGTATTTATTTAGTACTGTAGCTTTTTCAACTGGATGGAAAATAAGTTTACCATTTGATTTTAATGGTGGTAAGGGTACATAATTTTTATTAAGTTTTGATATTGATTTAACAATTCTCCACCATTTCCCAGGAGGAATTGATTTATCAATCATTGAAGACATTTTTTTATTTTTTTCCCTTTTTGAATTTCATCAATGATTATTTTAAGTTTTTGTATGATTGCCAATGCAGAGGATTGTCTGTATGTTTTGCTTTATAGTGAGTTCTATTTCGTTTTTCATAGTTTGCGTATTGTATTATTCATAAAAACTTTATCCCTTGGTCTGATGGTTATTGTTTTCTTAGGAATATGTTTATCAATACACTTATTTAAAGTACAGACAAAATTAGAATTTTTTCATTAAATTTCCAAATTGATACTGTATTACCCCAGTAACTTGAAATTTCCTATTTATTTGACGATAATTTGCATTTTCATAATTTCTCACTTCTCTTTTATAAGCATACTGTTTGTATATAGTGAATTTTATTCTACACTAGTCACACAATGAGAGCTACAGAATGGTGCTGTTTATCATTATTTGCAATTAAGCTGGTATTATTGGTAAAAATGGATCAATACATGTTCCTGATTTGGTTGTAAAGTTAGTAGCATCATTTATAAGATTTGTTAAGTTAAGCCTTAGTTTGTAACATTAGTTTAAATTGTTTACTTTGGTCAGACAACATGTTTACATTGAAGTCACCTAATAGTATGGTAGGAATATTTAAATCAAGGACTTGTTGCATGTTGTTTAGGAAATATCCCAATATTCTGCCCTAGAACTGGGCGGCCTATAAATGACACCAACAGGTACTTTATTATTATTTACAACCACTTCTGACCAAAGAATCTCCATATGTAAGGAATCAAGATCTTTTCTTTAAAAAAATGGTTATTTGAAGAGAAGCCCCTCCTCATTTTCTTCTTTTCAATAGGTTGATATACCCTTTTAAAAAAATGCATACCCCTGTGAATTATCTAAGTGGGTTTCAGTGAGAGCAATGATATCGAAATCAGATAACTCAGTTGATATAACATCAACTTTTGGTAGTAAGCTACAAACATTATTATGGGCAATACGTAAGTTTGTCATTAGTGGATTATCAGGATGTGGTGGTCCGGGATTTGTTTCAATGCCAGATAAATGAGCAAATACTCACCACAATTAATAAAAAGTGGATATTATTCATAAGTGATTTGCATATAAGAAAACGTACATACCTAGTAATAAGAAAAAAAAGTCCATGGCCATGTTACTAACTGTGATTGTCTAGTCACCAGTATCAAAAATAAAAAAACACTCACAAGGAGGAGAACTGGCCATGGACATTAATAATAGTATAACACTGCACATGTAACTTTCACATCGGAAAATAATATAAGCTATGTAACTATAAAACCGGTACTGGTAGTGTAACCCGGGATTCCGGATTGGAGAAACACAAAAAACAATAACAAAATATATGTATAGCGTATAAGCAGAGGAAAAAATTCCTCAGAGACAAAGGGGAAAAAATACTTTTGTGGAAACCAAAGTAAACAATAGGCAAGCAAAAAATAAGTGAAAAATAGAACACACAAAATGAAAGTAAACAAAAGTAACACGTGCACAAAAACATGATAATGGAAAAATAAGGATAAAATGAATACAGAAAATGTTGAAAGTATAATTTGATAGAACTTTAGCTAGAAGCATTAGAAAGACTCCGCCGCGACGTGGAGTAACTATCTGTGGTTTGGATTAAATTTAGAATTGGAAACTGTTTGTTCTAATAATAGAATATCGTAGAGCGCTTCGTCGACATGGATGATAACAGCTGACTTACGAAAACAGAGTGACGAGAAAAATGTCTTTATATAATAACAATGAGATGGAAAGTTCTGCATGGCTTATAAAAAACCATGAGTATACTCACAGGTGAGTTGAGTTTGATACGGTGTAGAAGTATCCAATTTGAGTAAAATACAGCCCTTGAGTTGCCCAAGACGTTGTGGCCCCGGGGCCTGGACTTCCTTGGGAGAGACAGACAAGTCAGGCCCAATTTTACTAACTCATCCTCTCGTGTGATTGTCACGATCGTTTTCACGTCAAGGAGTTTCAGTTTGATCCGGCCGTCGATTGTCCAGGTACTGTCTATTTTTTTCTCCCGCATAAGTCTCCTGGATGTAGTATACAACTTGGATCGTGAACTTGTAGCGCTTCATTGAAAAATTTTTTTACTCACATTGCTGGATTATTGTTGAACGGTTTCAAGTTTTTCTTGTTTCTGTAGACAAGATCTGGGTCCAACTACAAAACCACGATATATCTTTGGGCGTTCTTCGTTGTAGGGACCAACTCTATGAGATCTATCAATCATTGTATGGTCAAAATGGAACAGTTCCCTGGAAAAAAAGTTTGTTTATAACGTTTAACACATTTATAAATATTCTTTTTTTTCCCCTCCAATGCCATGAATTTTTAGGAAATTTGGGGTGAAATTGTCCATGTATCCCTTTTGTTTTAAATTGGGGGATTTCATTTTATAATTTTTAGCCCGAAAAACCTAAATTAGATTTTATTGACCATGTTTAAAATAATTTTACCGCTTGTTTCACCTTTTGGTCGTCTCCAGAGCGTTCGATGTCTTGCAATATTACACTTAAATTTTTCAAAGACGCATCTGGAGACTCACTTGAGTCACCCATATTGTCTAAAGATGTCCCCTGATGAATCTGGACAAGGCCTTTTGTTTGGCTGGCTTGATTTGTACTTGTTAAAGTTGCGATTATTGTTATTGTTTTTTCCCATTTTTTATTTATTATTTGTTTATTTTAACAGCCACGAACATACCTTAAATGTACAGCACATTAGGTATTATCACAAGGTATCAGGAAAATGGCGGTGAACACTTTTCACACATCTGTATGCGCAAACAATGACATGAATAGGAGCAATAAAATACCAGTTTATTACCCATTTTTACACACTGGACACTCAGAGGCATGTCCTGAACTGGTTATTCCATCTATTATCCAAATTATGATTAATTCCAACTTAGAAATTATGAGATTTGAAGAGATAGTCACGGAGCTGAAAAAACACGTCAGACCATTGTACTGACCTTTGACCTTTCATGAGGCTTCATATCTCACTCATTTCTCAACGGATTTCGCTCAAATTTTCAGAGGTTATAGACGTTTATAAACTCAACCAGAAAGCTGACTAAAATTTCAAAAAGTCCTTCCGGTTTTGAGTTATTTCCCTTTAAACGAAAATTTATAGGCTTTGTTTCCGGATAAAGGCTCAGAAACCACAAAAGCTGGAGCAGAAATTTTACTGGTTTTAGATAACAGAAGGATTGAAGTTGTGCACATCGGTTTTTGTTTTTCGATTTCTGTATTCAAAATGGCGCTTTATAGGGGTCAAAAATTAGAACGCCTAAAAGAGTGAAAATTTACACATATTTTTCCCTTTTTTTTTTGAAAACTAAAAATATTTTGTTTAGACATATTGAATGAAAGTTGTGCTTTATTGCAAGAGCTTTCATTTGATATCATTAAAAAGGGGCTGGCCCCTAAAATTAGGGGTTAGTGCCCTTGAAAGTTTTTGCAATATATCTCAAAAACGATTAATATTTCCAATGACTTTTGATAATAAAGTTGTGCTTTAACATCTTACTGATCTTATGGAATTGTTATTTTGTTCTTGTCCTGTTTAAAATGAGCTAGATGCATGACCTAAATATGTACAGGTAATTCTTTTGCTCAGCTCGTAAACGAAGTTCTCACGTGTATATATAAAACAAACTTACTTTAAATAAAAATCATGGCTACATTGGATGCTAATATTCTTTCGAATAAAGTTCTTGAAGTGTTTTGGTTTTTTTCCAAATTGTCATGCTTATTTACTAAGCCCCCTTTTCATTCACCTTGTTTGTTTACAATTATATAATGCCTCCCTCGATAACGCGGGGCAAAGTCGGTCACCGGGAATCAATCGGCGGGTAATCCAGCGACCCAGAGTTATACACAAATAAAAACACAGAATGGTTAAATTCATTTTTTTAAAATATATTAAATTGTTCCTTAATACTATCTCTGTCCTATGAAAATATTATTTTGTTCGAGTCTTACGTATTATAGGAAAGAAAGCTAGACGTTTTATCTTGCTATTGAAGGAAAACTCTTTAGTCTTTATGCGTAGAATTGCAGTAAACTTGCCGGGAATAAATATTTAACAACGCTGTATCATATCTCTTTTTTTCAAATTAGGTTTTAAACGTGTTCTTTTTCCCCTTCAGAGTATTCAATGGAATAATTTTAATTTTATTAATCAAGATCTTGAGTTGTAGAAAAAGCACGAGCTAGTATCTTTTCTTCGTTTAAATATGAACACAAACAATATGAACGAAAACGATAAACGCCCAGATCTCATAGTCAAATAATACAAAAATTATTTACAGCGCGATTCTCACATTCACCTGGAACCCAGATTTTAAGCGTGTGTACCATTGCTAATCTTACGATTACACGTGTCCAAGAAAATCTAAAGCGACACACCGCGGCGAACCATTGACCCCGTAGTCATAGACAAAATAATTGGTGTATTAAAACTATTTTACAATTAATGGAAAATTATTATTGTCGGATATTTGAGATTAATATCTTATCTTTGTTTTAAATTTGATCGTGATACATGTTTATCTAAAACAGCTATCTAGGCTTTGTGTTTGTTTACAATTACGCGACCAATCATTCCTTCCATCGCTTGTTGACATTAATTTACACAGCGTGGTCGAATGTTAAATCTAATTTTACAAACTTACGGAAAACATTATTTTCTGTAAGTAAATGAATCTTTCATAAATATTTTAAAATATCTTGGTTAGACTTTAAACAAAATGCTGGGGTATTTATTTTATATGTACATTATTCAATCTTCAATTTTTATAGTTCGTTAGTTCAATGTGTAATTTTACTTTTCATTTTGACGATTCATACATAGCGTAAGGACTGGCGATCTGCGGTTACTTAACTTCAACCAATATTGATTTAAATGCACAAGCTTAATTTGTGCTTTTAACACACAAATAAATCTGTTTTCAACACAAATTTTTCCCCAAAAACATTTTTTTTTTTATCACAGATTTTTACCATGGCTATTTCAGTTTTAAACTTTTAAAAAAAATTTCCAATCATAAGGATCTAATTAGAATTATACTCAATGAAATGGACTAAAAATGATAAATTCTCCGCACCTGTAAACTTTATAAGTGACTTCTGTGCTTGCACAATGCCAATTTTTTATTACAGGTTGAATAGTAAAATTAAAAAAATAATTCAAGATTTTAAAGCAATGAATTTAATTTGTGTAATAATTAATATTCAAAACCTGTAAATGATTAGTATAGTGTGCTAACATTTTAATTTTGTTCCGTGATTTTAAAAAAAATATCAGGAGCAGGTTATACAATGAACATGTAAGTAGTAATAAACCCACATCGTATGTGCGGAATCGAAAATTTAAGAACTTATATAACAATCTGCAGCTACATGTACTGAATATCAGAAATTTATCATGTTATTACACACTTTTTTTTCCTAATTTAAACTGTTAAAATCATAACCGGCACCATAGTTAAACATTAATTGTCTTATAATCGGCACTTAGGGCCTTTGAGCAGGGAGGGATCTTTTTGTGCCAGCACCTAAAGCCAAAAGGGCCTTTTTTTAACCGTCTCATGGAAGAACAGGTCCCCACGTCCCACATTGGGATTTGAAAACCCCGACCTAAGGAGCTGATCCTTACCTCGCGACTATAGAGCAGTCTCTCTAATCACTGCGCCATGCGGGGGAACCTTGGGGGATATAAAATGAAAACAATGAAGAAAATGGTCAGTTAAAAAAAAAAGGGGTCGTTTTGAAATATTATTCTTACGAACTTCAGGGAAAAGAGAAACCATACTTATAAAACTTCCTGATATAAAAAAGATTACTTTTTTCAAAACATACTGATTTTCCCTCGCAAAGTGATTGTGTATTTTGGGGGGGAGGTGGATGGGACGGGAATGAAACGGTCTGTTTAACTGTCCATATGTCTGTCTGTCCCTAACGTTTTTCCCAAAGGCCAGGCAAAACATAAAGAAAAAGAAGCTTGTACTCGATACAAAGATTTCAAATGATCCTAGGATGTGTCATTGTATTTATTCAAGGCAATATTACGGGAAATTCAAGATCACTGGAGAAAGAATTAATGTTTTGTTGCATTCATTTATATGTAATCGAGAATATCTGTAAGCTCATACTTGATACAGAGATTGCTTGTGATAAAAAGGTTTTTTTTTTACGATTTTGACTCAGAAAATAGTATTTTTTCATTCTGACTATATTTGTTTAAGTTCATACTTGATACAAATTGCTTATAGTCCGCCGGTTTTCAGATTACTTAAAATAAGGTCATTTTAACAAATTCAGGGCCAATGACAGAAAAGTTGTAAAACACCTGTCAGAGTTATGAATTTCTAAAAGTTGTTTCAGATTGAGGGTTTGTCTTGACAAAGAGCCAACTGAAGGTTATTCTGTTAAAATCAAGGTCACTGACAGAAGAAATCTGTTCTTTTCCAGGCTATGAACTAGTAAGTGAAAATCATTGGAGGCTCTTACTTGAAACATAGATTACTTATGATTGGAGGTTGTGTCATGTCATCCTGATCAAAGGTCTTTCTGGCAAATCAAGGTCACTAAGAGAGAGAAAATGTTTAAGCATAACTTTGTAATTAAGATTCACTGGAGGCTCATGATGAGAAGAAAAGGTTGTTTACACAAGAAAGTGCAGTGACCTTGACCCAAGGTCGGTACTTCCTGTCCACAGCTCCAACGGAAGACCTACTCGTTGCTTTGCAACGAGCTCGGCTCTAGTTACTGTTATTATTGCATAAATGAAACATTCAAGCTAAATGATTTTTGTATGTTTGTTGTGTTCTCAAGGTTATGCATGCATGTTACAGTTCAAATAACTAACTTTATATATAAATGTTCTGGAAATATGCCAATTTACACGTAAAACTGGTATATTTAAATACTTAATTTTGCAAACAAAGTTTCTGTGACACCAATTCTTTACATTATTTTGAATTCTATTATAAGGCTATTTCGTACATTTTCAATGTTGCAGTGTTATGTAATCCATGCATCTTGTCTATAATATGACACTATCAATTTTAACCTGAAGATTAATCTGCTTCTAAAAAAAGCAAAAATTCAAGTTTAGATTTTTTTGTCAGTTAACCCCTACGTATATGTTAAAATAAATAAATATTTTAAAATATACACGTATAGTGAAAATATAATGTGCATGTATTTAAAACCAGGATGTTATTTGTTGTAGATGTGAACGCCTTACAGAATTTTCTAAATGAAACATTTTGTATACTTTAATAAGAGGATGGAGTTTTCAAACAGCACGCTGCATGAAAAAAAAAACCACCATATGTAGGATATACTTATAAATGAACCAGAAGTCTGTCGAAACTGTAGCTCTACTGGTATGTTCTTAAAATAAAGAAAGAGAAAAGTAGCAGTTGGGACATAAAACGTTAAAAAATCAGTAAATAAAGTAAAAACAAAAACCGATCTTAATGTAGTCTACTCGTGTGCCAAGTTATATTGAAATCAGACCAAAACTGTAGGATGAGTAGCATTTTGAAAGAATTTCATAGAAATTTCTATTTTTAGTAACCACGGCAACACCGTTCATCCATATCAAAAACCGATACACAGAATTTTGTATCTTAGTGTAGTCTACTTTTGTGCCAAGTTATATTGAAATCAGACCAAAATTGTAGAAGGAATAGCATGTTGAAAAATTGCTTACAGACAGACAGACAGACGGACGGACGACGGACGCATTACCATCGCATAAGCTCTTCTGGTCTCTGACCAGTAGAGCTAAAAATAAATCACAGCAAAAATAAAAGAAACCCGGTAAGAAAACAACAAGAAAAGAAAAAATATTGAAATAAACAAAAGCACTGATTGTTTTATCTCTCTTGCAAGAATTTTCACTAATTTGAGACGTATAAAGAACATTGAAAAAAAAAAGTGATATGTTGTTATTGTGAAGTATCATGATACGATTCCTGGGTCATTTGAAAGCAGATAGACGTACATTTTATTTTTTGTAATTTATCTTATTTTATTTTTCTGCTCTGCATAGTGGATCAATATTCACGACTTAAGGCGTGACATTGCGATATCTACGTGGCGAAAAGCAATTATTTACAAATAAAGACATATTGATGATACAAACAAAATTAACCTAATTTCACTGCAAATAAAACTTGTTTTGGGTAGAAAGAAATTGTAAACCTCCTGTGATGTTCAAACTATTGTCCATCTATCTGAAATCATCCTTATTAATCTATACAGAAACATGTATTTTTTTTTTCACTAAAATCCCATTTTTTTAATTTGAGTAAAAAGAAGTACAATCTACGGTACGCAGTGAAACGTATTCATTTAAGTCATTTAAACATGACACAGGTTTTTATTTTCATTTTTTTTTTACATAAGTTTGTTTGTTTCATCTAAATTTAAATTACGAGAAATCTAGCCCGAAGACATATTACTTGTTTCACACGGATGTATCAAAAATCAATTTTTTGAAACACCAAAAGGGAAACAGTTTCTACTGCACCATTTAAAAGTTAATGATAATTTTTTTCAAACCAAATCTTGCCTGAAAACAATTAACGCAAGCAAGGCGTTTACTTTTAGTAACCAAGGCATCGCCATTTATTGAAATGAAAAACTGATGTAAAGATTGATTGATTGATTGTATGTTGTTTAACGTCCCTCTGGAGAATTTTTCATTCGTATGGAGACGCCAACACTTGCCGGTGGAGGGCTACAAATTTTGTCCTATACTCGGCACTCAGAGCCTTTGAGCAGAGGGGTCCTTTTCGTTCCAGCATCTACTGCGACACGAGGCCTCGGTTTATTCGGTCTCATCCGAAGGACCGGTCTCCGCGTCCCGCAGTTGGACTGATGTAAAGAATTATGTATCTAAGTAAGGTCTACTTGTGTGTCATCTATATAGAAATCAGATCAAAGCAGTATAGGAGGAGTAGCAGTTTGAAAGCATTTCACAGAAATTTTTAGTAACCACAACAACACCGTTTATCAAAAACCGATGTATCGTAGTATAGTCTCCTTGTGTGCCAAGTTACACTGCACATTGAAATCAGACCTAAACTGTAGAAGGAGTAGCATTTTAAAAATTGTTAACAGACAGACAGACAGCTAGACAGACGGAAGCATTACTATCGCATAAGCTCTTATGCTCTCTGACCAGTAGAGCTAAAAACCATGCAGATCGACGGATTTTATAAAATGTTCAAAGAAATTGTAAAACAAAGGAAAAAGAATCATATAGCTCAGTAACTTTCATGGTAAGTTGGCAATTTTACAGCCATTTCGGCATGTTTAAAAAGTTTTCCTCATTATAATGTTTTCATCAATCAAATTGATGTGTATGATGAAGAACATATTTAATTTCTTTTATTATTATATTCTTAAATTGTTATAGCGGACTAAATTGATCTATATGTTTATAAATAATTTTTTTTGGTTGCTTTTTGTCCGAATTTAAACGACATAGATATTTTCTGTTTGCCTTGCCACACAATGTACCCTGTTAAAAATATAACTGATATTAAAGACGTACAACACACTGGGGGAGATAACTCTTGCGATTTCAATTGAACGTTTGACGTGACGTCAAGTTAAACGTCAAAAATAAAGCGTCAAAACGACGAGTAAAACGATCCCGATGTATATCAATCATGAAAGAAAATTGGGATATGGGGCTTGGCTGTGATAGTGCGTACCGTACTCAATCAGTATTTTTTAAATTAATCCGATTAAACTCCGTAAAAAGCAAGATATAAAATACCATCCCTTTAAAATCATGTTCATATACAATAAATTGTATTTTTGATGAAAGCGCAGCATTTTTTTTATTCTGAAAATTTAATTTTACATTGCCGAAATTCTCATTATGTACAATTGGCTATATAACATTCCGATTAATGGTCTTCATTACAATTTTTGCATGTACACGATATAAATATTGTTTTTCTTCTTTAATGAAATGAAACAACAATAATTAAATAAACAATATACTTTTTACAATGTAAAATCGATGTTTTTCTCAGACCCTTACTGATCAAAGAGGAACAAATCTGAAAATGTGGAGATGTTTATTTTCCTCCCTTTTTTTACGGTTTTCCA
>NW_026940694.1:0-12588 GCF_032062105.1 Saccostrea cuccullata | reverse complement strand
CACATCTCTGGTTCAGATTCTATCAAACTTTGTACAGCATGCCATGCTGTCATAACATTACGTGATCTAAGTCCATGCAACGCTTTGTAAAGTGTATTTAAGTATATGTCTTCAAACATTTTCTTGATAAAGAATCTTTACAAATGAAATCTCGATCCCGATCTTAAAAGTTGGACGTTTCCAGCCCAAATTTTCTCAGTCGCAAAAATGCGAGTGTGTTTTCATTTCTAGTCGCAAAATCAATTTTTTCATTTTAGTCGCAACTTGGAGCACTGTGAATGGAATTCAAAAAAAAAATTCCAACTGTTTCCATATTTTGTTTAAAGTAAACAAAGTACTGTTTTCCACTTTTTTTAAAGATAGATATGCAGCTTATAGTATTCCAGATTTCTTTAATAAGTACTAGAATAAGTACATTTTGTTCCATGAAGCAAAAGTTCCAATAACAAGGAATATGTACATGATAATATTGAATTTCTAAAATTTTGATAGTAATTTGATGTCAAAAAGAAAAAAAATATTTTTCCAACCTACCTACCCATTGCTAAAAATCTGGGTTAGTAAAGGGCAAACAAACAATATTTTAATTTAGACCTCAGCTCGCATATTCGCTACATTAATATCTAATAACATCTCATAGAGGGTCACAGCAGAGGTCAAATTTGGAACACCTCTAGACTTATTCACTTCAACAATATATGATGAATTTGCAGGCAAGAATTTGATTGGTAGATTAGAATTTGACCTCTGACATGACCCTCAATGGGATGTTGTTAAATGCTAGTGTAGCTAAAATCTAATTTTAATTAGATTGTCAAAGGCCAAGAAACACTTATGTAATCAAGCACAAAAGGCAATGTACTTATAAATCAAGAACTAAATTCATATTAAGGTCAAGATCTAGTAAATGACTTTAGACTTATTTTTTTGGTGCTAGATCCATTTAATATGACATACTGTAGATCACTAAATTTTCACGAGATGGTCATTGATTCTTGGTAAGCGAGACAAAATTTTCACGAATTGTGGTCATTGCTCTATATAATCTTAAGGAATACTATTATTCATGAGAACTTTATTTTCGCGAGCACACTGCCTCGCGTAATTACGCGAAAATAAAGTTCTCGTGAATGAAAAGTGATTTATAATAATCAATTTCAAATTCAAAATAGGGTATTTTTATGACATTCAATTTGAAATCATATGAGGCCTGAAAAGTAAAGCAGATACTTATATATTACTTTTAATTTGATATTATTTTAAAGAAGAGGCCATGAATAAAAAAAATCACCGTTTTCTGAGAGACTGTAGGCAATCTGCATGGATACAATTCTCCTTTGAAGAATATGAAAAAAAAATCTCGTATTCATAACCATGATAACTGGCTTTCTTAATTGTGCATTGAAAATGACAGTTTAAAATAGTTTTTATCCTCCAATTGTACCCCGAAGCACCTTATTTGACCAAGCTAAAGTTGTAAAGCATCAATAAAGGAATTTATTTCTCAAATTTGATAAATCTGTGAACAGCCTTCCATTACTAGACCTAAAGTACTCTCCCTTGGCCGCCATCTTTGATTAATGGAAATTTTCAATACACCAAAAGTATAGGATACTTACCTCAAATCTCTTTGACCAGGCTCGAGCAGCAAGTAGCAAAGAATAAAATTCTTGAGTCTTTCAGGATCTTTGAAGACTTTCTTCAATTCTTCAAAAAAAACTTTGTCTTGATGTGTAACGTTATGCCGAAGTTGCAAGTCTTGTCTCAGTGTCTGCAGCAGCAGTGCTCCCAAGCAAGGAAATGACGTCACATTGCGGCAACGGGTAAATCTAGTTTTCCCGATGCCCGATTCCCGACGGTCCCGAAACAATACATAGCACGAGACGTGAGATTACATAAATGTTAAATATGATAATATATATATATATATTGATAGTAATTGGTTAGATATTTCTTCTTCTTTCTTCTATAAAAGAATGATTAAGTATTTCAGTGAAAATTAGTGAATGAATAACACAGAGGAGTAGTCACAAATTTAAAAGTAGGTGGGGGGGGGGGGCGCTCAACTCCAGAAATTCTTTGACAAGCAAAAAAAAAAAAATAATAAACAAATAAATATAAATGAATAAAAAAAATAATAAAAAGGAATTTTCCAAACACAAAAAACTTTTTCGTTGGGGGGGGGGGGGGATCAGCCTCACCTAGACCCCCGGTTCCGACGCCTATGAGCAAAATTAAATAATTAAAAATCCGGAGGTTTGGCAAAACGTACTTTGTGACTATGTGTTAAACAAGAGATGGGATTAAGGAACTAAATACATGTAAATAACTTTCTGATGTCAACACACGGGGTAGCTTGTGATCCTCATTTAATTTTGGTAGATAACAGCTAGATGCGGAGTGAAACAGAAAACGTCTAAACTTAAATTTAGGACCCACACTACGTATCCCAAACTAAGGAACACAAGAAGTCTTGACAGATTTAATTACCATATTATACAACTATTACTTTAAGAGAAATGCTTACTCAGTTATTGTTGAAAATAAAATACATTTGTCATAAAATGAGGTTTAATTTTATTTCAACAAAGCTGTGATTTTGTTCTACATATTAAGTGGGGGGGGGGGGGGGCACAGACATACTCTTGCCCCCCCCCCCCCGCCATCTGAAAGGACAGGCTAGTGCCCACGCTCCCCCCCCCCCTTTGACTACGTCTATGTAACAGGGATCTAAACATGCTAAACACATTGTATTAATAGTGATTTCCTGTCCTCAAAATGAGAACTTATCATAGCTACATCTCTTAAACGCTAAGAGATTAAGACACCAAACGCATAGGAGTGATATATAGATCCTGCTCAGTGTGCAAAACTATTGGGGATACCATCATCCACCGTCACCTCTGGTCGTCACTGGAAGTGATCAAAGAAATCGAAAATTTCAACTTTTTTTCATCATATTATAGCATCTTATTTGTACATTTAGTTTCAAAATGTATCAGTCCCACCGGAAACAAAAAACAACTTCCGGTTATAAGAGAAAAACTACATAATTTGAGTATTTTTCTTTCCCATAAATACTTCTTCTAGATAAAGTAATTTGTACTGATTTTTGGATATGTTATTCAGACTGCATATGTCTACAATGACGTGATTTCCTGTCCTCAAAACGAGAAGCTATCAGAGCTACGTCTCGTAAACGGTAAAAGATTAAGACACCAAACTTACAGGAATGGTAGATTTTGATAAGTAGGCAAAACCATTTCGATAATATCTTCCGCCGTCACTTTCAGTTGTCATATTAAGAGATCAAATAAATAAAAAAATTCAACTTTTCTTTTTGGAATCTTTCTTAGTAATATATTATAGCATCTTTTTTGTAGTTTTGAAATATGTCAGTCCCACTGGAAAAAAAACGACAACTTCCTGGGGGGGGGGGGTCCTACGCAGGGATGTACATGTACCCCTCCCTAAATCCAGATTTCCCCCTCAATTTTTGATTTTAGTCGTTTCTAGGCGAAAATTTAACAAACAAAATAAACTGATAAAGGAAGCCTACAAGTTTATAAATAAAAACGGAATAAAATCTCATTAACGAAAAAAAACTTCTTATACATATACATTTGTGTATTTTCAAAAAAATTAGTGCCGGATTGAATTTATTAATTAAATCTCTCTCTCTCGCCCCCCTCTCTCTCTATCTCTCTCTCTCTCTCTACGTACTTTGCAAAGATTTTTTTTTTGTTGTGTTGCTGCGTGTGGTGATATTTTATTACTAAAACAATTTAATGAATTGTTTGTGTTATTGTTTTTCTTTTCTTTTTTTTTTTTTTTTGGTTGCTTGTTTTTTTTCAAGGGAGGGGGGGGGGTCCCAGAAAGCTAAATAAAATATCATAACATTTTGCCCAATTTTATATTCCAATACCCTATAAAAAAATACTAAACCGAAAAAAAGAATTCGATGCATATGCCGATTAATTGAAAATGTACATGTAACGGTATAAGTTGGTCGCTTTTCGGTGCAATGTTATCAATCGGAGCAACAGCCACGTGATTTATTGATTTTTTTTTTGTATTCACAAAGTTACCTGTCTACAAATCACGTGATATGTTGGAATACTAAAAAGGTCACAATGAGGTCAATGACATGTAAATATCCGTAAATAGCGAAGAAAACGGTCGGTGTTTTGTACTTTTTTTCAAAACGTTTACCCCGAGCGCAGGCTTGCCCAAAATTCTCCTTTAAATATGTTGTATTTCCAACAGTTCTACACCTTCTGTCCTTTTGAGAAATTTGGGCAAGAATGCGCTCACCATGTATTTCAGCTTTAAAGATCGGAATAACTTTAAATAACAATGGAAATTCATGAATTGCAGTGACCCCTCTTACAAAACACAGCCTCGTTCTTCATTTTTACTTACTTTTAATTCCTGTAATTTTGCAAAGTTGCGATTAAGACCTAGAAGAATTGCTTTATTAATCTCATTAGGCTACTTTTTATACTTAATTTCTGCGCAATTTACAGGCGGCCACTTTTTGTACACTATAAGTGCAATCATTCTTTAGTATCATACTATCCCATAAAGGACAAGTGCACTTAAGCAATGCTTAATGGGCCCTTTTTATGTGCCATGTTACTTTTTAATATATTTCCAAATCGTTCTCTTTTGGAAATAGTTATACTAGTGGATATTTCTAATTAAAAACCACGATAATCATCACCCAAATCAGCATGGACTTGAAACAATTGACTATTTTTAAATGCCTATATGGACACCCTAAAAATCCGGAAAAGTCGTACCGAACCTTCTTTTAGTTTCGTTTATGTAAATCAGGGCGAACAGATCTTGAACAATCTGATGGTGGATCAAAGTCGGGCGCGTTTGTGGTATGTAACTTTTTTGAGCTATATCTGTTTTAAAAAATTGAAAGAAGTTGTGTAGTTGCCCGTAGCCATAATAATCAAACTAAGAAATTGGTACACTTGCATTTGAAAAAATATATACAATAAAACGAATTTGACATCTAAAAGGAGTGTTTAGGTGACTTTCAATACCTGTTTCATTGTCTTGCATAATTTATGTTTAAAATGTCTGACACTTTTATGAGTGGCGCTAAACTCGAATACCCTACTGTTATCTTAAACATAGATACATAGAAATATTTCTAAGCGGCGCGACTTTGACTAAATGATAAATATTTTGTCATTCGCACAAGTTTGTACAAAGTTAGGCTCATAGTAAACAAAAGTTTTGAAATGAATGACTGTTCTCGATTTACTATAGAAAATCACAAATGTCGGTTGACCCCTGCTGCATTCTATGGTTTTGTTCTTTGTAAATACGTGAATTTCAGCGATAAAATTTGTTTAATCTTACGGTCTAGATATCAATTAATGATTTGGGATAAAAAAGTTATGCTTAATTTGAATGTTTATTTTTTCACATTTTACCGGGGCCCATAAGTGCACTCGTTCTTTATATCTTTTATGAAAAGAGTACATGTACTAGTATTTGAAATGATTTCAGGACAGTCATGTTTTTCAGACTGAAATGTCTAGAGTAACCTCAGATATCTTTAAAATTTCAAAATTTATTTCCAGTTACATGATTTCTTGCGATCTTCTAAGCTGTAACAGATAAAGACACTTAACTTATATGAATGATAAACCATGAAGAAGGAGCAAAAGATATAGGGTAAAATGTGTCCGCCGTCAATTCCGGTAGTTTGTTTTTCTGTAATCATTTTAAATATATTATGCCGTTTTAAACATAGATAAAAGCTCATTCATGCAGATAAATAGAGGAGAACGGAAGACCTTCTTTGTTGCTGTAGCAACAAGAGTTTCTAGTTATTATTATTATTATTTTTTTTTTTCCCTTTTGTAATTTCTTTTCTTGACGATTTCTCAGAGATGACTGGACAGATTCTCATGAAATTTTCAGGGATGATAGAGAGTGAAAATATATTTCAAATGTAGTTTTCAGTTTTTCAAAACTGACTTCCGGTCGTCAAATATGTCCGATTTCCGTTTTTCCAAAAGTGATCATGTCCGGAAGATATCTCAGGAACGATAACAGATTAAGACATAAAACTTTCAGGAATAATAGATCATGAAAAGTAGATTTGTGCAATCCGTTTAAATCCGTCCTCCGTCACTTCCGGTCGTCACAGGAAGTGATCTAAGAAATCGAAAATTTCAACTTTTTCTTTTATGAAATTTTTTTGCATCAGATTATAGTATCTTATTTGTACTTTCGAAATATGTCGGTCCCACCGGAAACAAAAACGACAACTTCCGGTTATAAGAGAAAAACTGCATATTTTCAGTATTTTTCTTTCCCATAAATATTTTTTATGGATGAAGTATTTTTAATCATTTTTGGATATGTTATTCAGACTGCAAATGTCTACAGTAACGTCAAATATTTTTGTAAAATTCACTTCCGGTCGCATGGTTTCCTGTCCTCAAAATGAGAAGTTATCATAGCTAGATCTCGTAAACGGTAAGAGATTAAGAAACAAAACTTATAGGAGTATAGATCTTGATGAGTAGGCAAAATCAGTCTTGCTAAGATTGTCTGCCGTAGCTTCCGGTCGTCACAGGAAGTGATCCAAAAAATCAAAATTTTCAACTTTTCGTTTCTGAATCTGTTTTTGCAACACATTATAGCATCTTATTTGTAGTTTTCAAATGTTTCAGAACCACCGGAAACAAAAAACGACAACTTCCGGTTAAAGAGAAAAACTACATAATTTGAGTAATTTTCTTTCCTATGAATATTTCTTATTGATAAAGTATTTGTCATGATTTTTAGATATGTTATTCAGACTGTACGTGTCTACACTAACCTCAAATATCTTTGTAAAATTCACTTCCGGTCGCGTGATTTCTTGTCCTCAAAATGAGAAGTTATCATTGCTAGATCTCGTAAACGGTAAGAGATTAAGACACCAAACTAATAGGAGTGATAGATCTTGATGAGGAGGCAAATCCATTTTGGTGAACATTGTACGCCATCACTTCCGGTTGTCACAGGAAGTGAACAAATAAGTAAAAAAAAAAAAACTTTTCTTATGGAATCTTTCTTAGCAAGACATTATATCAACTTATCTGTAGTTTTTAAATATGTCAGTCCCATTGGAAATAAAAACGACAACTTCCGGTTATGAAAGAAAAACTGCATAAATTTAGTATCATACTATCTCATATTTTTTTTTTATAAAAAGAGCAGTTGAAATGATTTTATGACATTCAGACTGAAATGTCTAGAGTTACCTCAAATATCTTTTCAAAAATTTACTTCCGGTCACGTGATTTCTTGCCCTCAAAATTAGAAGATAATATAACAATATCTTTTAAACTGTAACAGATCAAGACACTAAACTTATATGAATAATAAACCATGAAGATTGGCCAACAAATATAGGGTAAAATGCGTCCGCCATAACTTCCGGTCATCACCGAAAGTAATAATAAAATTGAAAATGATTTTTGTACGTTATTAAAACTATAATTGTCTAAAATAAAGTAAAGAAACTTAGTAAATTATACCTCCGGCCGTTTGTTTTCTTGAAATCATTTTAAAAATTATGTGCCTTTTTTAAGGTAGATAAAAGCTCATTCATGCAGATAAATAGAGGAGAACGGAAGACCTTCTTTGTTGCTGTGGCAACAAGAGTTTCTAGTTCTTTTTCTTTTTCTTATTATTTTTTTTCCCTTTTTGTTTTTGACGATTTCTCAGAGATGCCTGGACAGATTCTCATGAAATTTTCAGAGATGATAGAAAATAAAAATATCTTTCAAATGCAGTTTTCAGTTTTTCAAAATTCACTTCCGGTCGTCAGATATGTCCAATTTCCGCTTTTTTCAAAAAAGTTTTGTCCGAGTCATATCTCAGAAACGGTAAGAGATTAAGACACCAAACTTATATGAGTAATGGATCTCGATAAGTAGGCAAAACCAATTGGGTTAAAATTGTCCGCCGTCACTTCCGGTCGTCACAGGAAGTGATCAAAGAAATCGAAAATTTGAACTTTTTCTTTTTTGAAACTTTTTTGCATCACATTATAGCATTTTATTTGTTGTTTCGAAATATGTCAGTCCCACCGGAAACAAAAACGACAACTTCCGGTTATTAGAGAAAAACTGCATAATTTGAGTATTTTTCTTACCCATAAATATTTTTTATATATAAAGTATTTGTAATCATTTTTAGATATGTTATTCAGACTGCAACTGTCTACAGTAACGTCAAATATCTTTGTAAAATTCACTTCCGGTCGCGTGATTTCCTGTCCTCAAAATGAAAAGTTATCATAGCTAGATCTCGTAAACGGTAAGAGATGAAGACACCAAACTTTTACAAGTGATAGATCTTGATGAGTAGGCAAAACCAGTTGGAAAAAGATTGTCTGCCGTCACTTCCGGTCGTCACAGGAAGTGATCACAGAAATCGAAATTTGAACTTTTTCTTTTTTGAAACTTTTTTGCATTTCATTATAGCATCTAATTTGTAGTTTCGAAATATGTCAGTCCCACCGGAAACAAAAACGACAACTTCCGGTTATTAGAGGAAAACTGCATAATTTTAGTATTTTTCTTTCCCATAAATATTTTTTACATTTAAAGTATTTGTAATCATTTTAGGATATGTTATTCAAACTGCAACTGCCTACAGTAACGTCAAATATCTTTGTAAAATTCACTTCCGGTCGCATGATTTCCTGTACTCAAAATGAAAAGTTATCATAGCTAGATCTCGTAAACGGTAAGAGATGAAGACACCAAACTTTTACAAGTGATAGATCTTGATGAGTAGGCAAAAGCAGTTGGAATAAGATTGTCCGCCGTCACTTCCGGTTGTCACAGGAAGTGATCAAATTAATTTTAAAAAAAACAACTTTTCTATATGGAAACTTTTTTGCATCACATTATAGCATCTAATTTTTAATTTCCAAATATGTCAGTCCCACCGGAAACAAAAATGACAACTTCCGGTTATTAAAGAAAAACTGCATAATTTGTGTATATTTCTTTCCTATTTATATTTTTTGTAGATAAAGCATTTGTAATGATTTTTGGAAATGTTATTCCGACTGCAACTGCCTACAGTAACGTCAAATATCTTTGTCAAATTCACTTCCGGTTGCGTGATTTCCTGTCCTCAAAATGAAAATTTATCATGGATAGATCTCGTAAACGGTAAAAGATTAAGACACCAAACTTATAGGAGTGATAAATCTTGCTGAGTAGGCAAATTCATTTGGGTTAACGTTGTCTACCGTCACTTCCGGTTGTCACAGGAAGTGAACAAATAAATAAAAAATTTCAATTTTTTTATGGAATTTTTCTTAATAATACATATAGCATCTTATTTGTAAATTTGAAATATGTCAGTACCACTGGAAACAAAAACGACTACTTCCGGTAATGAGAGAAAAACTGCATAATTTTATTATCGTACTATCCCATAAATATTTTTTTTATAAAAAGAGCATATGAAATGATTTTTGGACATTTCATTCAGACTGAAATGTCTAGAGTAACCTAAAATATCTTTTCAAAAATTTACTTCCGGTCACGCGATTTCTTGTCCTTAAAATGAGAAGATAACATTACGAGATCTCTTAAACTGAAACAGATCAAAACACTTAACTTATATGAATAATAAACCATGAAAATTGGGCAGCTATATAGGATAAAATGCGTCCGACGTCACTTCCGGTCGTCACAGAAAGTGATAAAAAAATTAAAAATATTCTATGTAAATGTTATTAAGACTATAATATTGTCTAAAGTAACGTCGAGAATCGAATCTTAGTAAGTTACACCTCCGGCTGTTTGTTTTCCTGAAATCATTAGAAATATTATATGCCTTATAACATAGATAAAAGCTCATTCATGCACATAAATAGAGGAGAACGGAAGACCTTCTTTGTTGCTGTAGCAACAAGAGTTTCTAGTATTCTTACTATTTTCGTATTGACCAACTTTTGGAAATGACCTTTGTCCGGTCCATTTCTCCAGAACAGCTTAAGATATGAAAGTTTACTGTGTCAGATATCATAGATCTGGACTTGAAGATGTGTCGAACAACATTTTTTCCGTCGTCAATTCTTCCGGTCGTCACAGAAAAGGGGATTAAAAGTTGATTTTTTAAATTTCTTTGTCTTTCTTTCTATCTTTTTCTGTGATATTCATGGCATAAGTAAAGGCCCCTATTTGCTGATTTCACGTATAACCAGTTTCTTGATTTGATAAAGAAGGAATTAAATATCTTTGAATGTCTAAGAACTTTTGCAAACGTAGGTTCAACGTTTCCTTAAACACTAAAAAATATTAATTTTTTTTTCTCATAAATAGACTTCGCGAGGGAAAATACACATTGTACCAATGTGCAGGTACGGTCTTCCCCGGGATGGGGAATAGACCTTTAGAAAACCTTCCCTGCTTCAATAGAGACGAGATATTAGCAAATAAAATGTTGAAAACATATATAATGTGTGTGCATCTTATTCCCCCCCCCCCCCCACTTTTTGTAAACTGTAAAAAACCTACCCCCACCTTTCTCACTTATTGAAATGAATGCTAATTCCGCTTTAATGTTTTACATTCTACAAAAAATGACATTGACATTTATATAACAAGGCACTCTTCTTGAAGTTAAGAAAATGATAAGGCTTAATTCTTTTTGAAAATAATGGTAATTTACAAGTCTATATTCAAAACAGCCCCCCCCCCCCCCGGAAGCGCGCAGCCAGGTAGAATTCGCAGATATAACATCTGCAACTTACAAGTAACGTTTTAAAAGTTTCATTCATAAAAAATTAGTTCCCCTAATGTCATCTGATAATTTGCTATCATTCATTCTTCCTATGTTTTGTCTGTAAAATTTATAATTATTTCATAAAAAAAAAAATTATGTTGAGAAAATAAAGATTGTCAGCTGCATTTATTACTGTAGCATCTCGCGTTTTCTGGTATATCTTTTACTTGCATATGAATAATGTCATTAAATAAAATAAAAGAAATCGAACTCTATTTCCATCTTTTTTAATTCATTCATAAATCCTTGGATCCGCTCGCAGCTGCGCGGAGGCCTCCACTGCATGAAAATTTGGCTTTACAAAACAAGTAAAGATAATGTAAATTTATTATTTACAATGCCTTTAATTGGCTTTTCTGAAAAAAGTCAAAGTTGGAAAAGGTAACCTTTACATTAACTTTACATGCACTTAAATATGATGTAATGTCCCACATTGTCTTGACTTTACAAAAAAGTAAAGTTAATATTTACAACCATTAAACACCATATTTAGGATATATTAAATCTGATAATTACAGATCTTAAATTTAATTAAATACCATTTTTAATTACCACAAAGTTAATAATTTCTATTTTCCATTCTAGTTAATAAAGCCTTATGCAATTTATAATTTGTTTTCTTCCAAGTCGATACTGCGGAAGTCTGGACATCATAATTAATTAATAAATATACAAAGTAACAAAAAGGTGACTTGAACTTTGTTTATTACAATTTTTTTTTTACAAACATAAGATCAAAAACATCAAGATTCTTGACAGTATATGTTGCCCACATCCTATCCCGAAAATTACATACACATGAATAAGTATCCAAGACAGAGTAAATTTCAAGAAAATGTTTTTCATATGTGAAATGTTTTAAAATAAAACCAATTGTACATTCTTGAATTCAAACTTGTGAATCAACATAAAACTGTGTTCCTCTTTCTTGGATATTGGTTTCAGTGGAAATCAATAACTGTCAAAATGTTTTTGTCACATCTCCCTTTTCAGAGTCCAAAACTTTTCTTCCCATGCAGGCATTCATCTAATGCTTTTCCTAAAAGAAAAAAAAACTATAAGTATATTTTCAGTGCCATGCATTAGTATGAATATTTTCAAAGGCATCTGTGTTATCAGAATTCTCAATACCATGATTAATAAAAATGAAAACAAGGCACAACCTAATTAATAAATAAAAAGTTCATACATAACCTTTAACCTCAAAAAGAAAAAAATGTAAATTTATTAATTTAATAAGACGAGTGGACCTCTTTTTATTGACATATTATATGCAGAATCAATAGGTTAACCGTTAAATCATGTATCCCCCAATATAATTAAAATAAGATTTTAGATCCGCTCAAATACTCGTTACACATTAGTGTAGCGAGTACGCGAGCGGATCTAACATCTAATTTTAATTAGATTTTGTATTCCTTGTCACAAAAAGCCTAAAATTACAATTTGAGAATTATGTATTTTTTTAAGGGTACTAAACAAAACCAAAGAATAAATCCTTAAAATAAAGAGAAATCATAGGTTTTCCTGACTACTCAGTAGTCAGTTTACAAAAAATAGTGCTACATATTTAGCTTAGCTGTACATGTAAACAGAATGATACTCAAGTTATGGTTTAGGATATTCCCCTTCCCCGCAGTAACGCATTTTAACGCATATACCGTTTCCTATTTCTAACTCAAATTAACGCATAGACTGTTTCCCCGCAATCACGCATTTTCACGCACTTTAAAAAGTTCATTTTGTTGTTTATTTAAC
>NW_026940693.1:0-12370 GCF_032062105.1 Saccostrea cuccullata | reverse complement strand
AACGGAGACAAACTGTATTAAAATCTTGCAATGTCATAGCGAATTACGACGGCTTGAAAGGGAAACACAAATTTACGACCCAGTGAACGTTACATTAAAAACTGATACAAATCTTAGTAGGGAACAGATAGAGGATCTGTTCGGAAGCGTGGTCGTACAACATGATTTTTATCTGTCTTCTGATGAAGACCGGCAAATTGAGAGAGAATCTCCCTTTCATGACAAAACTGGAAGAAAGATATTGTTCTGCAAGAAGAAAATTAAAGACCAAGAAAACAGAGTTATTTGCTTCCAGTTTCAACCCCAGATTGGTGGAAAATATCAACTTAAAGAAATTTTATTTCATGGAGGGAAAATGTTCATGCATATTTGGAACAAGCTCTTTGTAGCTATTGATGACACTTCTACTAAAGAAATACTTCCGCATGTGGATGGTTGTTTTGGACTTTCGTCAGGACATGGAATCCTTTTCATTTGGAACAAAAGGTCAACGCTGAGTCTTTACTTACATAACGGAAAATGTTTGTCTTTGTTTTCAGTCAAGAAGCCCCAAAATGAATTAATATTGGCAGTAGAAGAAAATGAAAAATTAGGTATATCCTTGTTAACAGAGAAATCATATCAAGGATTTAGTTCTACGCATTATGAATTATCGATGTATCGAGTAGACAAAAATGGAGAAGCAGACAACTTTGCAAATTCAAAATCAAGTCCTTTCGTTGAATATGAAAATTCAGAAGTTGCAAAACTATGTGTCCTAAAAAGTACAGGGTCACAAATAGCCATTATTTGTAGAAAATCTCTGCAAGTATACGATCAACAATTATCAACTCTATTTACATACAACGGGAGTGCTCGAAACAGCATATGTTCGTCATTTTTAGCAGCATTTGCTTGTCTTGATCAAGATGACAACATTTTAGCCGCTAACAAAAAGGATAATTCTGTCCACATGTTAGACACTAGTGGTCAGTTTTTAAGAATTGTTGTATGGCCGGAAGATAGATTATCATTTATTATATCTCTCTCAGTTGACAGAGAAGGGTGGTTGTGGTGCTTCGGTATGAATTCTGAGGGAAGTTATCTCCATCTCTTCGATTATGAATATTTAAAGACAACTGACAGAACCAAGAGAGCAATTACAGAAACTGAAGAAAACTTTAAATTGAAGTGACATGCATGTTGTTATATGTTATATGTAATTCAAAATGTTATATGTCTCTTCAAAACTATTGTTCTTGATTGTGAATCAATTTTTGGAATGTTTAATTAAATCGTGTTTGTCTTTCCGTTCCAATTTTTTTTTTTCAGATTATACATTCATATGAAACTACAATGTCTCTTCGCTATATCTACAACTGATGCAAATAACTGGTAACACTGTTACTAGTAGCCCTTTCCCATTTGGGGGAGCGGGTGAGAGGGCTACAATTCCTTAGGATCTCCGTAATGTTGCTAGTCCTGCTAGGGTTAGAGGTAGCGTTAGAGTCAGGCTTAGGGTTAGGCTGCTAGGGTTAAGTTTGGCAGATTTTATCAAATTATCAATAAATGGCTATTTGATAAACATTTCTTCCCTGCACTCCAAAAATGTAGTTATGCAAACATAAATCAATCCAAAGATATTCACAACGGTCCATACATGTATATACATGTATCTGTTATTTTTGACAAGTGTATGTCAACATCAAAACATGAATTTATTCGCTTTGTTAACTGACTTGATAGAATATATCAGAGAAAGAGACTGCTATTAGAAATCGCTTTCAATTTCATGTGTTTCTTTTCATATTCAGGAATACCTCAAAATTTTCATTAAAATCAAAACCAGATGTTTTGTTTTAATATTTAAAACATAATACTTAAATATATGTAAAAAGTCTGATTGATTTAATAATTATTGAATTGCCTGAAAATTTCAGGCTTTACTCATCCAGGCCTGATATAAAGATACTCGTATACGAGGGCCGTTCAAAAATTACGCGGACTTGTTGCACAGAAGAAATATTTGACGACATAATCGGGCAAAATTTCACAAATAATATAAAAGAATCTTTACTCATATGGTCTTCAAAATTTCATATCAAAATGTTGTAAATTGGTATTAATTTTCAGTGATTTTTCAGGACATACCATTAAGTCACGGCGCAGCAAAATCTTCGACGTCACAAACATTATAAAAAATATGTGATTGAGCTTTCATTTTCTCAACATTTTCCCTTGAGTACCTGTATAGTTTGAGTAACCTTATCTACTCAACATCAAAACACCATTTCTTGTCAAGCTTAAAATCTATTAAACAAGTAAAGAATATTCTTTTTTTTTTTTTTTTAAAACCAAAAACTACTTATGAGATATAGTGTGATATTGGTGACTCTCAATCACGTTCTTTACAGTCCGGATAAAGTTAACTTTTCGTCTATAATATGCGTCCCGTCCTCCCGTATAGCCTTTTTACAGAGGTCTAACTGTCTAAAATTTCAATTTGCTATTTGTGGGCGAATGTCACGAGTAGCCTAGTTTACTACATGTTTTCTTATGCATGTTTTGGATCTATGTTGCCGATATCTCGAGCATTACACATATTTTAACAAAAGTGTGGTGCACCGTCAATTCAGGAGACGTCATTTTCACAGTCGTTTTCACGGGAATCGCATCAGAGAAAAATCACTATATTTCTGTTAGTACTTCAAATATTACGTCCAAAATCTAAATACATAATAATAGAACAATTTAAAGGTACATTTGAGAAAATTGTTGAAAAATATCGCGAATTTTAGAAAATCAATGAGTTAAATTTTTGAACCCGCATGCTTTTGCTTCAATTTTTTTGTCGTGCGCCGCCCTGCGTACCTCTCCATCAATGATATCAACATACCGATAATTTTAGTGGAATTTATTTAAAATGCAGAAATTTTGCCCAAAATTTATTGGAATCTTTAAGATACATATTTCTGTGAAATTTTATAACTATATGACGTCTGTAAGAGTAAATAATAGCACAGTCCGCGTAATTTTTGAACGGCCCTCGTACTTATTTTTGTGTTCAATTTTGGCAAACCTTCCCCTAAGAATTCTGACATTTAAACTAAATGTATAGCTAAAAATTTAATTTCAAATAATAAAAAAGAATCTGTCCTTGATCTTATGGGCTTATTAATCAAGTTTAACCAACCGAAAGATTTGACTACAACAAATTAAAAATTTTAATTACCAAACATCCCATTATAAATTTAAGCTACACAAATAAATGTGGTTTTATCCCCCTTTTTTTTCGTTCCTTTTTGGTGACGTTGCAACAAGTGATTCCTAATAATTTTATGTTTCAAATGCAATTCGAAGTTGATATTTTACGATTCTAAGATCAATGCATGGGTTACAAAATAAATTTAGAAAGTACAAGACAGTTTTCAAATAATAATTAGACTAATTATGCTCATCTCACATTCAAATACACCTGAAAGTATAAATGACCAACCAGGCATTTACTGATATGAATTTACATATTGCAATACACTGTATTCCATTTTTACAAACACGAGTTTTATTATTCTTGATATCATTTTGCTAATCTTATATTCTTTTAAAAGGCAATTAAATTGAATATCAATTTGACCTTTTCCTTTGAACGTTAATAATGTCTCAAAAAGAAGACTGTCCCAGGGAACTTTTTCCCACAAATTCTTCTATCCCAAAATATTTATGTTCCTTCGTTATTTTTACAGACGAAGCTAGGTCACCTAAACTAGTATTTTGATGAATTGCAAGAAAATAGCAGCCAGTATTGAGAGTGAAAAAAAATGTCGTAGTTAGGGGGTCAAAATAATTATTATTTAAAGTTTCTAATGAAAAAAAAATCTGTTAGTCACTTGCAATTGGGGTTTGGAATTATTATAATGACACAAAACTAGATACTACATGTGTCATTCGAGGCAAAAACTTTTGATATACTAGTATATTTTAATCAAAGAGCTAGAATCCTTTGAGTGTATACGGATGCATATATTATCATGTTATCTCTTATATTGTTTCCTACACATGTACATGTATCCTCTTGGATTTTCTTACATAGATATTGCATGTAGTTTAGTGTAACATTGAAAAATTTCAACTCAAGTAAACCATTGTCAACCGAGGCGTACAGCTCTGAATGTATGGAATCAAAGAAGCAATTATGTCTTTAACTCTTTACAACTTACAGAATATTTATGTAACATACATTGAATCCTCGCGTCATAGAAATATTACTTTACCATTTCCCCGCAAGCACTTTATAGCGGGGGTACAATTTTCTCTAAAGTTGAGCGTAAATAATATTCTGAAATAATATTTCACATAGAAAATAACTTTTCTAATTTTATGAGATTCAAGCAAGTATAAAATAGTTGGAATTTGGCAATAAACTGAAGATTAAATGAACTTTGTAAAGTGCGTGAAAATGCGTGATTGCGGGGAAACGGTAAATGCGTGATTTTGCGTTAGAAATAGGAAATGGTATATGCGTTAAAATGCGTGACTGCGGGGAAGGGTGTTAAAGGCAAATAAATTAGTATATTAGTAAGCAATAAGTATTAATATTTATATTTTAACATTAAGTATGTCTCAACAAAAAGACTGTCCATGTGATTTTCCCCCCCCAAAATCCTATACAAACAGATTGATGTTAATTTACGAGAGCCAAGTCTTAGGTTTTCTGAATCTAATTGACGTATAAAAATACAATCGTTTTAACTTTCTAATAAAAAAGCTTGTCGTTTTTTAACTCTGAAGTTTAAAGATATATTTTCCGGTGTCTTCCCACTTAGCCAACATTTTGAAAAAATACAGGTAAAACACAGGTAAATCTGTGTTGGCTAGGTGTCTTCCCACTTAGCCAACATTTTGAAAAAAATACAGGTAAAACACAGGTAGATCTGTGTTGGCTAAGTGGGAATGGGGTACAGGTGGAGAACAAAAGAAATCAATTACAGGTAGGTTATAGTCTGTTTTAAGATGAATAAAATATTTATTAATTTTAGTCTATTTTAATTTGGTGCATTTATTTAAGAACAGTTACATCAGATAATCAAAATTAAAAAAAAAAAACTTTCTAATTATTTTATTTAAAGATTTGGCTTTTCGTAAATTTCATAATCATGCACATTTCAAAGTTAAGATATCAAGAATTTTTTAACAATAATCCATTTATTTTTCTACCTAATTAACGTTTAGAAAACATAAAAAAATAAAGTCAATTAAACTCTAGAAATGCATTGTTTTACATGTTTAAAATTGGTGAGAATTTAAATTTGAACATAAATCACATTTATATTTAATTATGCAATAATATATATTATATTTTCACGTAATCCCTTTTTATATTTTAGCTCAGATATTCCATATAAACATGTATATTTATGTATATTTTTTATAAAATAAAAAAAAATGCACAATTCATCGAATATTTTTGGGACATTTTCCATAGTTGAGTAAAACTATACAAATAAAACAAAATGACAGGAATTCAAAAGAAGTTTATTTTCCGATTCTTTATACAACGTGTTATGGCCTGTGCATTGATATAATTCATGGTCATTTAATACAGGTAAACTTCGTTATCTCGACATCGACGGGACAGTCGGAAAATGTCGAGATATCCGAGGTGTCGAGATATCAGAGTTGAGACTCGACGTCCTTAATTTTACTGCATAGTAAAACCAGAGACCTAAACTGAACAGATGTATAACTACAGGTACCTGCATGTCTTCAATTAGACTGTAGCTCATTTGTTTCAGCTATCCCCCTATATTTATTTAAAAAATCTAATGTTTTTCACGAATGTTTTTATGAAATGCTTTCTTTTTTATCTCTTTTTATAAAAACCGTTTTCCATCCAGCATTCGATCCGCGTGCCACTAGCTCTGTCAGAACAGGATACGAAATGCGCTCTATAAACTCTAAACCGGGACGATACAAAGTCGACTTCCGAGATACGGAAAAAAATGAATGCGTATATTTTTTAAAATAATTTCATTTCACTTCTTTTTTATTTCATAATCATTCATCATTAATTTTCATTTCATTTTCAAACCTAAATTTAATTGGAATTGCGCATTTAACAAACTTAATGATGTTACATATGCATCCATATTACGACTGTGATGCAATAGTCGTTCATGTCGTAGATTTGATTGATTCCTGTTGAATGCATTTATACCACAGTTTTTAAGTTAAATTGAATTCAATGTGTATATTGTTAATTGTTATTTAGTTCCTTTTTTATATAAAATGTTTAAGTTTTGTTAGATTTCGACATAAATAAACGATTTTACTTTTACGCAGAATCGAGATTTATCAATGATATTACCCAAGCTAAACATTAAACAATTAACGTATTAGAGACGCCTAGGGGGCTTGGGATTCCTCTACAAACACATTTTTACAGAGCAGTATGTAGTCAAAACATGGGTGTGAAAGGTGTGAATTTCTTGCGACGTCGAGATACACGGAGTCGCCCGTGCGCGACGAGCGACCAGCTGACAAACAATTAGGTTAAGTAGAGCAGAAAATTGCCCCGATGTCGACATATACCAGGTAAATTTTGCTCTTGGGACTGTGAAATACGTCGAGATAAGCGGGGTAGTCGACATTACCGAGGTCGACATATCAGAGTTTTTGCAAATCATTTATATAGTAAATAATGCCGGGACCGCGGACGGACGTCGACATATCCCAGGTTGTCGACATATCCGATGTCGAGATACCGAAGTTTACCTGTATTTCTTAATTTCTAAAAACCGTACAAGCTTCTCATACATGCTTTATTAAGATGTATATATTTAAAAAATCAATTTTTGATTAAATTAGACTCCTGTCTATTTAATGCATTTAAGGGGCAGTCCACCGAAAAACCAGGCAATGGGTGGCACATCGCATGTCATGGATTTTAATTATTTTTTGCATGTAGACTTATTTTAGCAAGTGTTTAAACATGACAACATCAAAAATTTTTTTAGTGCTCCTCTAGTCCTATTTTTGGTAAATGCTTAATTTTAAGTGCAGAAAGGTCAACATGAGGGTAAAAAAATTACTACGTTTTTATTTTGTTTTATATGTAACAAATAACTCAAAAGCTGGATGTGTCGGTGAATACTATTTATAGCATAGACTCTTATCTTTTATTTTATTAATGAATAAGACTCAAATTTATATTTCTTTACAAAAAAATTTATGGTCCAAATTTGAGTTTATCAGATGACTTTTTGAATTTAGTATCCAATTTTCATTACGTTATAAAACCCAATACTTTACAAGGACAGAATTAAATTTATTTATTTCTGATGTTATTATGAAAACAAAGTACAAACTTTTGAGTCACTCAATAAAATCAGTGGGAACAGGTATATTGAAAGAAATAAAAGGAGTCAAAATTAACTATTTTTTCATAATTTCCCAAATAAAACCGATCCCGACCGGAAGTATATATAAAAATTTTTTTAATTGTAATGTTAAATTAGGCTCTTTGGTTGTAATATGATTAAAAGATGACTTGATTTATTTTTTACACGACTTATAATTGATAGGTGTCTTTAGATTAATAAATTTATTAATATTGCATTTTTTTCGATCGGGATCGGTTTTTACCGTAAATTTAGAAATATTTCCTAAATTTGGTTAGTCTCGTTTTCCCCAGACTCTCGCTCTCGAGACTTTGCCCGAGCGAGAGTCTGGTCTGATTCCTATTTAATTTTTGTAACCAGTAGAGGTCGCTAAATCGGCTAACAAGATGGCGATTCCAATGAAAATACATATGAGAATTTACTTTTTAAACAAAGATATGTGCGTTTTTTGTTCCTTGTAAAGCAGACAGAGGTATTTTATTATAAAACCAGGTAAAAGTAAAGGCGCAGCCTCTGACTTTTTAAAGAATACAGATCTTAGATTCGAAGAGAATGTGTCAGCCAATGAAAATCCATACCGATTTCTCGGTAAGCCTCGATTTGAAATTACAAAAATTAAATAGGAATCAGACCAGACTCTCGCTCGGGCAAAGTCTCGAGAGCGAGAGTCTGGGGAAAACGAGACTAAAATTTGGTTCTTCATTGTAATTTATGAGAAAAATATGGAATGCCATATACGACAGCCAACTGCTTACTGCCAACTGCTGACTGCTTGCTGCCAACTGTCAGCTGCTTACTGCCAACTGCCACACATATTTGAATAAATTTTATTTTTATATTGATATTTATGTAAATTTAAAAAAAAGGCGCGGATCCATAATCCAGAAATTTCTTGACAAGAAAAAAATACGTGAAGTCCTTTCCTAAATGTAAAAATTTATTTCGGCCAGGGAGAGGGGGTTCTTATGCGTCATACCTTCATGTGTATGACATTTTTCATACCACCTTAACACGAATCCACATTTTTGGTTGGGGAAGGGAGGGGGGTTCTAAGGTCCCCTATAGTTGATTTATTCTATACATTAAATAACTTTTAATTGGTTTAGTTTGTGCATTAAATAACTTTACAAATTCAGAGGGGTGTTTCGGACCCCTTTCTCTAGATCTATGCATGTAAAACATATTTCATTTGTACAAAGAAATATGAATGTTTGATCGGCGTTTTCTAAGTGGACGGTCCAAGGTCAGTTATACCGGTAGTTCGTTTAGTTTATTTAACGTATGACTGTACAAATTTTAATTGCCCCCCCCCCCCCCCCCCCGATCTATGCATGTGAAACATTATAACACATAGATAATCATAGAATATAATGGAAAACGGAAATTCGGTGATCTTAAACTTTGAAAATTAAAAAAAGTAAAAAGTCAATAAGAGATACAACAACAGTGTATAAAAGCTGTGTTTTTTGAAACAACAAATTTATCAAAGAGAAAATAAAGACATTTTCTCTCAGACTAAAATTTAAATGTTATAACATTGAAGAAGCAATTTATTTTTCGCTGAGGTAAAAAGTTTGGTTTTTTTGCTCGCTCAAATATTTTTCGCTGGACATTATTAAGGTTGAATTGCCCAAATTAAATTAAACTACCTGCATCTCGCCACCTTGTATGTGTTGCCCTATATGTACTTGACATTTCGCATCTCTGAAAAATATGTAAGTGTGTATGGTTAATTAATTTTTATTTTGTGTAATTTTATTTTTCTTCAATGACGTTCAGTGGAATGATATAATACGTTCACCTTTGAATAAACGCGATAAAAGAAGCAATCATGAATGAAGACTGTTTATAATTCATTCATTGTTGATTTTCCTATGGCTAACGTTTATCATAACAAATAATTGAGAAAAATTCTCTTCGATTATTTAAATGCTATATAAAATGTTCTAAACAAAAATTCTTAAAATCCTACGGAAAATAGATTGTTTTAAGGGGAGCGAGGTATTTTTCCTTGAAAAGATCAGTGGCGATTCGTATTCTGGAACGAAACATTTAGAGATAACGAACAGTATTCAAGAACAAAGGTTCACAAAACAATACAAAATAGGATTTTATCTAAAACCTTCGTTCCACTTATTTGTTTAATTTTGGATCCTGATTTCATTGACATCAATTCAATGCAGAAATGATATTTTTAGCCTTTTTTCGATCTCCAAAACCCTCACAATTTTCCATTCATGAAAAAATTTAACTTGCTTTTGGTGAAGTGCCACAGCTCTTGATTTATGCATTGCTCTAACAGGTTCTGAAACGTACTGAAGCCTCCTTAGATACGTGGTTTTTTTAAGTAACATCCAATAGAATAAAATGCTTAACGAAGGAACACTCGGTACCTATTTGAAAGACTCGAGCTCGGAATGAGACCTGTATTCAAAAACAAAATTAAACGCCCAGTAGCCTATTTTTAAGCAAAGTTTAATGAATTGCATTTTACTCTACATTTCATTCAAAGGAAAAATGTTATTTATATAAATAATTAATTAATTTAATGTACAAAAAAATATTAGTATTCAAATTGTTTACCATGAAAAGATTTGAATAAATTTTAAATAAGGAAAATCGTTCCCTATGAAATACTGGAAGATTCAATTGATGAGGAGAGAAAACCACTTAAAAACAAAACAGAAAAATATTGACTGTGTTTATCTTATATATGTACATTATTAAGTTTATCTATTGGATGAAAGCAGTGACGGGGACAATTCTACATGTGTCTGTTACTTCCTTGAATGTGTAATCGGTCGAAATATCCCATCCAGACAAGGAATAAACTTTCTTCATCGACATGAGAGGTGACCCGTATGTTTCCCCTTCCACTGCCCCGTCACATGTATCATAGGGAATGACTCCAGTGACGGCGAAAATGGCTATCAGGTCCCCTGGCTTCACCTCAATTTGGTCCTCCAGCGGAACTTCGTATGTATTAATTCCACCGACATAGGTTCCCGATACTTCGTTTTGACCAATCAGAGTGAATCTATATTAATACAGTAAGAGAGAACTGTAAACATGAACAAATCATACGCTAAGTCTATTCTAATTTCAAAAGATATAAAAGTTTTCTAATCAAAATAATTTAGAAAATCTTGTTATTGTAAAAGAATGGTTGAAGTCAGCGAATTTGAAGTGCGCATTCCTCACCACTCTCCCCTAGCCTCTTCCCCCGAACTCCCCCATGTCAAACTAAAACAATGTTTTTGTATTCCCACTTAATTATTTTTTTACTCATCAATCAAATTTTTTAAAAAATGTATCACGAACATGTCAAACACATGAGGCCCTTACTTGCATAGAGGTATTAAGCATCCCCTCTTCCAAATAAAATCAATAAAAAAGAGAGAACCTGCCTGATTTTGCCCTAAAGTACAAGCTTTTAACTAGGATATACAAACGTTTTATCTACTGAGGTTGGCCTCAAGACTTGCAGTCTGAAAGTTCCCTTCGTCTCAGTAAAAAACCGCCATTTGACAATCTTCCCGCTCTTTTTGATGCTCATGTTTTCATTTAGGCCCGTGTAGGAGTATCGTGTGTAATGATTTTTACGTAACTGTAGCAAAGGAGCATCATTGTTAGGCTCAGGGACGGTACTAGAACCTGTAATATTACAATAACCCCTTTTGCAAGATTTAAATTGACATTTCTTTGTCCTTGGTCAGACAAGACAAATGAAGGAGAAGGTTACATGTATTGTTAAAATATCTCACTTTGGCACACTGGTGGTGAACCGGAAAATGTCCCACTTCTTTGACATGCTCTGTGGAGACTTCCGTCAGTGTGAGAGAATCCGGATTTACATCTGTATTCCAACAAGTCTCCTATTCCAAGAGTGCCAGCAGTTGTGACAATTTCCGCATTGCTCTCAGTAGTCACCCTTGGTATAACACAGTTGTCTTCATTTTCGGAGAAAAAAAATATCTTATGTTCATTTGAAGCAGACAACACTTAAGACCGTCTATTTCATTAAAAAAAATCACCAAATACAGTAGGACAGGAGAAAAATAATTGATATTTCACGTTTCCAAACCTTGTACATTATCGCAGTATCCACACGTTTTCGGACAGGTATGCCACACGAACTCATCATTTTCACATGCTTTTGGATCCAATTCAAGGTATTTGTTGCAATTTGGCGTGGTATCTTCACATATTTTTCTAACTATTCAAGACAAATCCATGTATTTTGCAATATTGTTGATACATAGTGCAAAATATTAGTCTTTACCTGACTCTTTCCGATAAGAAGTTCGATTTCTCAAAAAATCTTTCAGCTTAAATGTTCAATGATGTTTTCCTTTCAATTGAATTTAGCATTAATTTTTGACATTTGAGATTTATATTCTAATGATATCGTTTTGGATAACAATCACAACAATCAACTACACGTAACTTGAAACATAAAAATGTACCTGATGCTGAATAGGTGCAAACAAAGGATATATAGAATGCGGAGTCACAAGATATTCCTCGCCATTTTCCGTCTCTATCAGGCATGAAGGCACAGCTTGTTGAAGTACCTAACCAATAATTCTTCATACTACTAAATGACATTAAATTTAGATCTTTCATCATGAATAAAAATCAGTCTAAGAGAAATTTAATGTTACAGTAGAGTCAAAGAACTAAAATAATTATATAACAAATTTACTCTTTATATAATTAGTCCACTGCACTTTTTCTCCATCTGGCCAAGTCCCATTTTCAAGACCAATCCAAATATCGACGCCATCTTGTCTGCAAATTAATTCAAAGCACGGCCATTTTTAATTTCAATATGATATAAGTACATGATGTATTGATTTTTATGAATTCTAATTTATGGAAGCATGTCAACTTACACTAAACTTCTCAGAAAATTATTCTCTTGGATATTTTTACAGGAGACAAGTTTTGCGCTATTTTCATCCGCACAACGCGTGACTGCAGTGCTACGGTCA
>NW_026940692.1:0-12694 GCF_032062105.1 Saccostrea cuccullata | reverse complement strand
TCATCATAACTATGTACTTAGTTGGTTTATTTAATACCCAGGGGCAGAGAAGAAGATTTTCAAAGAAATAATGCATTTTCACTACCTACTTATTTAGCCCCGCCCTAGCACTAGAACCCCTGACCCCAGGGCCATGAATTTCACAATTTTGGTAGAGGACTTATTGCTGATTACAATCATGCAAACAGTTTGACTGCTTTATGTCCAGGAGTAAAGAAGAAGATTTTTAAATATTGCATTAATTTTAGTGGTTTTGGCCCCAACCCTCAGGCCCAAGGGGGGCAGGGATCATGAAATTCACAATTTTTGTTCCCCTTTACCCATAGATGCTTTGTGCCAAATTTGGTTGAAATTAGTTCAGTGGTTGCAGAGAAGAAGCAGAAAATGTTCAAATGTTAACACACGAAGAACGACGACGGACGAAAACAGATAGCAATAGGTCACCTGAGTTTACTTAGGTGACCTAAAAAGGGGAAAGAGGTCTATACGTTTCTTCTGCGTCTGTCTAGCTGTCTTTCTGTCACTCTGTCTGTCTGTCTGTCTGTCTGTCACACCTTGTATCTTAAGAACTGTAAGAGATATGGGTTTGATATTTTGTACATTTATTGCTTGACACTACGTTATTTGTAAATTGCCATAGTTACCGACCTCTTGACCTACTAGTATGACCTTCTCCAGTAAAAAGTTAAAAGTGACAATATACGGCATATTTGTGACATTTAAGAGATAATTCTATGCATTTTAGAATGTGTACTGATTATCATAAAATAACAGCGTTACATTTCACTAGACCTTGTCCTTTGACATACTTTACAAAGTACATGTATACCTCAGAAAATTAACATTAGACTTTTGAATTCTGAGAAGAGGTAGGTTTTGATAATTAACATTATTACATGTTACTGAGCTCGTAATTCTGTTTGTTGAAAGTGTATAATTATATATATATTCAGTAAATACACAAACTAATATTTAAATATTATGAAAACACATCGTATTTTAAATGTCTCCACCCTTGATTTAAATAAATGAAACTAAAAAAATGAATAAGTTTGACCGCACGAATTTTGATTTGTCATTAGAAGTTTCACAATAATGATATTTAAAGTGACAAAAATTTATAGATTAATAAGGATGGTTACAGGAAGGCGGAAAGGACTAGTGCACTTAAATAATAATTATTGTCCCCTTTTCTGTACCGATTTACTTTAGAATTTCTCTTTCAGTAAATGTTAAACACTAGTGGATATTTTTAACTAAAAACGTGGTAAACATCACCTAAATCAGCATACGATATATCCTGGTGAGCTTGAGATAAAAGATACCACAGAGTCTGACACATCTGTTTCAAACTTGGATATTTTACTTGATAAAGACGTTAATGATAATGTAACAACCAAGCTATATGATAAACGTGAAGACTTTAACTTTTCTATCGTCAACTTCCCTTACTTATGCAGCACTATACCTTCATCACCTGCATATGGAGTGTATATATCTCGGTTGATTTGATACGCAAGAGCATGCTCTACGTATGAACAGTTTCTAAAACGAGGTAAGTTATTGACAAGCAAGTTGATGAAACAAGAATATCAACAGTATCGTTTAAAGTAATAATTTCGTAATTTCAATGGTCGATACTGTGACCTTGTCAGCAACTACAATTTATCATTGAAACAAATGCTGACTGACGTTTTTCATACTAATTGTTAGTTCATCATTTATACACTGAATAGACGACGGATTTTTCCGTTATTTCTCGATCATGACAAGGGGCACACGGTGGCTGTGACCGGTCAGCAGGGGATGATCACTCCTCCATTGCACCCGATCCCACCTCTGATGTTTTGGAGATCCGTGTTTGCTCTGTCCTATTTTGTTTTGTTTTATGGACTTTGATATTGAATATAATTTATACCGTTTGTTATCTCCATATCCTTATTTGAAACAGCTGAAATATTTTTAAATGCCTCTAGATACCCAAAACCGGAAAAGTCGTACCGATTCTGCCACGAGTTTCGTTTATTTAAAGTTAGGGTGGAGACATTTAAATCGATACGTGAACAATTTGATGGTGGATCATCAACGAGAATGTTTCCGAATAAGGTTTTACTGTTTAAAAAATCGAATGAAGCTGTATAGTTGTCTGAAGCCATAGTAATCAAACTGAGAAAATTGAACGCTTGCATTTGAAAAAAAATAATACCATGAGCATTGATACTGATTTCTTTGAATTTTTAAATAAAAAAGTATTCATGTGGACTTCAATGCCTGCCTCATTGTCTTGTATTAATGTTAAATATGTTGACACTATTATGAACGTAGATAACTCTCTTTACCCTCTAGTGTTCCTAAAACCAAATACAAACGAACATCTCTTAGCTGCACGACTTTAATGATACAAAGTCAAGCTATACAGTGAGCACCTTTGAGCTCAAAATGTTTTCTTGTGTATAACTCACGTCACTATTAGTATTTTAAATAATTTTTTCTTCAGGTGGATTCAATATAAGTCATACAGGTTCATACCTCTCGTTTGCTATAGTAAAAACATTCAACTTTTAGTACATTTTTTATGCTGTATGCCCCAGCTTAATTTTGTACAAGCTTCCTATTTTCACTCAAGTTGTATAAATATATGTGCATCTTTTGTCATTCGCACAAGTTTGTACAACGTTAGGTTCATAGAAAACAGAAGCTAAAAGAAAATCACAAATATCGGCTGACCCCTACCACATTGTTTGGCCTTGCTCTTTGTATATATAATTTATGAATGTCAGTGGTAAAAATATTATGAATCGTATTGTTTAAATATCAATTAATGATTTGAGATGAAAAACTTTTCTTTATTTGATTCCTTATTTGTCCACATTTTACCGGGGCCCATAAGTGAATTCGTTCTTTGAACATCATATTCGTAAGTTTACAACTTCTAAATACTTTAGAGATTCATTATTTTAATCATATACAACCAAAATAGGCTCAAAAACAGATACCAATCCAAACATTAATTTTTTGTTTGTATTATTTTTCACTGACGAGATAACAAATTCTTTATTACAGACCTGGGGTCAATTACTATGAAATTTAATGCATTAAGTTACAATTACATTGTACTTTGGAATTTTTATCATTACAATTACCATTTCTCTCATTCAGAAAAGTAATTAATAAAATTAAAATTACCTTGTTAAAGTAATGAATTACATTACACATTACGTTTTATAAGAGAAAAACACAAAACTTATGACCACACAATTTATACCTATAAATTAACTTTCACGGTTTTTGTATGATTTTAAATATGCTTTCCCTCAGATCTATAAATCAGAGCGATATTTGGATTTTGGATTTCTTGTATCATTTTCATGTAGTTTACCAGTCCCATCTACAGTTGACAACGAAAGTTGATCAAAACACTCTCAATGTTGTAGTTTTGTTCAATGTCTGATGTTAGTTTCTCTGTTGTTGTTTTAGTTGTTATGAGCAACAAAGCCTCTTTTTCCAAATTTTGAATTTTATGTCCACTGAGTCAAGGGTTTTGGAGTTATGGTGGGGTTATATTGATTATATGGTAAAAGTACATTATTTCTTTAAAGGTCTTCTCCTCTGTTCTTGCATATTAAACCAATAAACCAATGAAGTATGTACATAATGTAACAGACTTGTGATGATGTTTGACAAGACGTATCTTTTATTACGATGGATCAATAAGATAGTAATCGTCAAAACCCTGTAATGAAATAACAAATTATAAATATTTAGCATAAAAACTATAAAGCTATTAATCAATATACATGTACAAATCAATATATCATATAGCTTTATCCGAATCAAGGGAGATAATCCAATTACATGAAAATTACATTATAACATCTCCCATTGCTTTAATCAATGAATATTAACAAT
The DNA here is from genome assembly GCF_032062105.1 of Saccostrea cuccullata. Lineage (NCBI taxonomy): Eukaryota > Metazoa > Mollusca > Bivalvia > Ostreida > Ostreidae > Saccostrea > Saccostrea cuccullata. The sequence continues at coordinate 8,785 of NW_026940692.1, read as the reverse complement.
AAAATCTTTACAATAATTATCATTCCAATGTATATGTACATAAGGATATGGAAATAACGAACAGTATTCAATCTCAACGTCCATTAAACAAATATACAAAACAAGAGCAGAGCAAACACGGACCTCCAAAACATCAGAGGTGGGATCAGGTGCCATGGAGGAGTGAGCATCCCCTGCTGACCGGTCACACCCGCCGTGTGCTCATTGTCATAATCAGGAAATAACGGAAAAAATCCGTAGTCAATTCAGTGTATAAATAATGGACTAACAATTGGTATGAAAAACGTCAGTCAGCATTTCATTCAATGATAAATTGTATTTGCTGACAAGGTCATTGTATCGACCATAGAATTTACGAAATGATGACTTTAAACGAGACTGTTGATATTCTTGTTTCATCAACTTGCTTGTCAATGAATTATTGTTTGACATAAAAACAATAAACATGCGTACCATTCAATGGGAATGGATCATACACTATAACAGCATACAAGCTGCACACAGCAATACATGGAGAACAATATCTCAATATCTACAAATCAACAATAAGCAAGTTAGTAGATATCTACACTAATCATAAAATAAAGTTAACTTTAAAAATATGAAAAAGTGAGACAGCAATATATTTACTATTAAACACATGACTCTATATCTAAAATCTCACTCTCACAATACATTTACTCCAGAAAAAGTGATCTAAGGAATTAAGTGCAAAAATTACAGATTTCACATTTAATAAAATAGAATCTTATTACTCATTAGTATGAAAAAATTACTTACCATGCAAGAGGAAATATATGTCTCAATTTCAAATGTCTGATAAGAAAACTGACCAAACTACACTTCCATCACCTTCCAAGACCAAGCAAGAAATTAATCAAAAACACAAAGAACACTTGGAAGGAAAAACAAAAACCAATAGAAAAGCATTAGACAACACTAAAAAAAACAATTTAATTAAAAGATACAAAATGACCATGGCCAGAAATTGCCCAGAATATAATTAGCACCCTGAGGCTAACTCTGGACCTCTCTGGAAAAGAATAATTTAAAAATCAATACACTTGACTACAGGTTAAATGAATAATAACTGTATACAGGGTTATTTTCGCCCCGTATAATTTTCGCCCTTTCACACTTGCAAACAATTTTGCCCCGTTTTAAATTCGCCCAATCATAGTTTTATTAAAGAAATTATACTGTATTATTTCATTTCGCCCCGTTTTAAATTCGCCCAAATGAGGGAAGGGCGAAAGGGGCGAAAATAAAACGGGGGCGTAAAAAATTTCCCTGTATACAGTATATAATTCAGCTGTAGAAGTGTGCTGCAAATTAAACATACATAATTGAATTAATGAATAAATGCACATGCAATATGCATTGCTATGCATATGTGCACAATATATAAAAAGATGAGTCTGTCAACGTGATCAAATCATGTGAAGGCCGAAGGCCTTCTCGGAAGATTTGATCACGTACCGACCCACTTCAATTCCCACTGAAGGTTATAAACTTGTTATCTATTACTTATAAGTTATATATACATTTGAAACAGACGATTGAATGTTTTCGAATATAAATTATTGCACTAACCGTCTGTCGTAGATTTAAAAAAATAATGCAAGGTGTAATTCGGCTTGAATGGCGGTTACGCTTGAATTCATTAGGCTAAGGATGTTATTTCTAAAGGACTATTCTGTGAAAGGCTACTTGTGATCAGTAATAGTGAACAGATTGTTGTCTAGAAATATTTCTATTCGTGAAAATTAATAACCAATGCTTAAAACACAAAAGAAACACGGCCGAAGATAGATGATAAAATGTTGGAGGAATTTCGGTCGCCAAAAAGGGATGGATGATCCGGTGGATGGAAACACTTGACGTGCCAGTTTATTTGCAATCAAGTATTTAAGATCAAACATTTTTAACCTACGATTTCAATATCTAAAGGCATATTTATGATGTAAACAAATCACAGGACACCAGAGAAAGCTTACATTGAACTGCGGCAGCGCCGAGGTGTTTGTCAGCTCTTCGTGACGTGATTGCAATGCTTTGATGTTTTCCAACAGATTGACACATTTATCGTGAGAAGAATTTGATGAAAATTTTTTTAGTTTATCATAAAGATTTAATTTAAAGTCTACCCCCTAAATAACAAGGAAAAACGTTAGAGACTATAACAGCTGAAAAAAGTGACATAAAACTTGTGAACAAAAACGATATATTCTCCATCTACACGTCAGGTTAAATCGATAGTCAAAATACTAATGAAATACTTGTAAACGTTGTAAATAAAGATATTATTATTCTACTTGCATATTTTGTTCCTTTTTATACATGAAAAACAAGTAGAGCAAGTCATTTTATATTTATGCACCTGTAAATAATATTGCACCGTGTGATTAGGTCAAGCATTGACATCTGACCTCGGACAAACTTCATACAGAATTGAAAATAGTTGTTCTCCGTATGTTTATATAATAGAGAGATACCACAAATGTATATATTGAGGAATGATGCCTTTTCCAAATTTTTGAATTTCATGTTCCATAGGTCAGGGATTCTGGTGTTAAGGCGAGGCTCTAATGATTATATGGTGAAAATGCATTACAGTATTTCCTTGAAAATCGTTTCCTTTTCTCTTTGTTACTATGCAAATGCTGTAAGTTCATGTTTATGATGAAGAAAGGCGCCTCTTCCAAAAGGTTTAATTTCATGGTCTCGGGTCAGGGGTGTGGAAAAGGAGGGGGTTACACAGTCTAAAATAAATTATTGCTTTGAAGTCTGCTCTTTGGTATTGGTCAACCATTTGTGTTGAAATAAGTTCATTATAAAATTTAAAGAATTTTGAAATATGTGGCCCCAGGGCCAGTTGTGCACAACTGGTTATAAAAAAATACATTTCCTCTTACTCTTATCTACCTCTGGGTATTACATGTAAATGTAAGTAACTAAAGTAAGCATGCTAAGTGTATAGTTATGATAAGCAAAGGTGTAAGCAAAGGTGTTCTTTCAAAAGGGCTACTGTATACAGGGAAATTTTCGCCCCCATTTTATTTTCGCCCCTTTCGCCCTTTTCTTGATTGGGCGAATTTAAAATGGGGCGAATTCAAATTACAAAGCATGATTTTTTTAAACAGAACTATGACTGGGTGAATTTAAAACGGGACAAAATTGTTAGCAAGTGCAAAAGGGCGAAAATAACACAGGACGAAAATAACCCTGTATGCACTAAATATGATAAGAGACAATTTTGGCCCCCTTAAAATCAACATTTTAGAATGATAATCAGATATGTTTAGTTTGTATTTATATTGTAGAAGAGATTATGTTAGAAATATTTCAAATATAGTTTTCATATTTAAATGCACTCACTGGCTATAAATGACATAAGAAATAATGCTATTTTTGCTATCTAGCCAAAAAGATAAAAAATATGCATTTTTCTTAATATTTTTCTTACATAGAGCGTAGTGTAGAACGTGCATAATTTTCTGTCAGTGGTTAGTATTGCATAGATACATCTTTGGTAAAAATATAAAGTTTGTTTCAGTCTGCGCTCAATATTTTTGAAGAACAAGAGGCCATGGGCCACATCGCTCACCTGAGTAACTTGGGTAATGCAGATCTTTACCAGATTCCCCCTCTTGCTATACCTATCATGCCCAAAAACGCCCTTCCCTTTTTTATTTTTAAACTTTAGAATCTACACTTCTCAAGGATGCTTCCACATAAGTTTCAGCTTTCCTGGCCCAGTGGTTCTTGAGAAGAAGATTTTTAAAGATTTGTTCTATATATTTCTATGTAAAACTTGGATTCCCTATTGTGGCCCTGCCATAACCCCGGGGGTCATGATTTTAACAATTTATTATCTACACTACCCAAGGATGCTCCCAAATAAGTTTCAGCTTTTCTGGCCCAGAGGTTCTTGAAAAGAAGATTTTTAAAGATTTGTTCTATATATTTCTATGTAAAACTTGGATTCCCTATTGTGGCCCCGCCCTACCCTCCCGAGGTCATGATTTTAACAATTTAATATCTACACTACCCAAGGATGCTCCCAAATAAGTTTCAGCTTTCCTGGCCCAGTGGTTCTTGAGAAGAAGATTTTAAAGATTTGTTCTATATATTTCTATGTAAAACTTGGATTCCCGATTGTGGCCCTACCATAACCCCGGGGGTCATGATTTTAACAATTTAATATCTACACTACCCAAGGATGCTCCCAAATAAGTTTCAGCTTTCCTGGCTCAGTGGTTCTTGAGAAGAAGTTTTTTTAAAGATTTGTTCTATATATTTCTATGTAAAACTTGGATTCCCTATTGTGGCCCCGTCCTACCCCCGGGGGTCATGATTTTAACAATTTAATATTTACACTTCCCAAGGATGCTTCCACATAAGTTTCAGCTTTCCTGGCCCAGTGGTTCTTGAGAAGAAGATTTTTTAGTGACCCCACCCTATTTTTGTCTTTTCTTGATTATCTCCCCTTGCGAGGGGATATGTCCCTTCATTTTAACAATTTAAACTCCCCTTTACCCAAGGATGCTTTGTACCAAGTTTGGTTAAAATTGGCCCATTGGTTCTTGAGAAGAAGTCGAAAATGTGATAAGTTTACAGACGGACGGACGGACAGACGGACGGACGACGGACAAAATGTGATCAGAAAAGCTCACTTGAGCCTTCGGCTCAGGTGAGCTAAAATCTGCTTGAAAATTAGCAGTTTTATACAAAATATGCTAAATTGGCGGGACAACGTGAACTTAATAATGATGTAATATTTCTAAATTAGTGGCATTTTGATCAAATTGGAAATAACCAATAAAGGTCACATGTATAGCCCTGCAAATTAACACTATATTCTAAGTAAAATTAAGATACATGTATTCATTTTTAGGGCCATCTGAGACACTTATCATATATTGCTCTTTGGATTTTTATGGCCTGTGGTTTAAAACACGAACCGAATTCAATTGTTGAAAAGTTGTTACATGAAACTCAGGTGACCTTTATGGCCCGTGGGCCTTTCACAAAATAATCAGACTGTAACAGTACCATAAGACAAACTTTCTCATATCACTCTAACCGTAACACGTCTCTTTTCTTGACAATGCCAGCTAGGCACCATTGAACGACTGCACCCGACCTTCTATCTTTTGGTCTTTCTATCCTCAACTGATAATTCAATGACTCACCAAAAATAGCTGAAACCATCTATAATCAAACAAGTCTTTTGTAAACATTCTCTCCTCTATGTTTCTGATTAATCATTTTACATGTAACGGTCTCTACTTCGTGATTTCCACATTTTGAAGCAGAAAATGCAAAAGATGTGAACACCTGGTTTCTGTGTTTGAAATTTTAATCGCCCATAAAATTAATTCAAATAAACATTATTGAATGAACTTTTCTATTTTTATCAGATTTATTCTCATACATCCTCTGGTACATTTATGACGCCAAATATTAAAGATATAGGCACAATGACAGTCAACCCTCGTATATATGTAGATGCAAATCGTTTAGATAACATTTTTGCTCATTAATTATCACAAAATATTGATATACCAATTTTGATCAATCGAACACAATAAGGTCATTTTGGGCCTTTTATATGTTTTAATACTGAAATACACGTTTTCTAAATAACGCAACGGCATTGCAGTTTCACAAGGCGCGTTTTTTTTTATATCTAGACATTTTAAAAGAAACTTTGTTATAGGAAATGGCAGCATCAGTTCTCTTCTAAATAATGTTGTATGTAGGACATGGGGTGCTGATACACCTATGTCCTACATACCATTATTTAGTTGGTGATGGTTGATTTCTCAGTATATGGACAGGGCTATTTTATTTATATAATCTAAAAAATGAGGAAAATAATAATAAAGATGGAAGTATAAGATCCTATAATAGGAAAGGGCAAATGAATTGGTCTATTTGCAAAATTGATCAGTCTTAAGCAAGATTGAATATGCTTTACTGAATATGTAATAAAGTTACTATTTTATATGCACAGAAAAACAGAATGCATCTGAAGAGAAAATGCTAAAACAGAAGGAGGTCCTAAGTGAATTAAAAGATGATTTGCAGCAGCATAAATCAACAAGCATACCAGTAAACATTAAAGGTATTTCTAATCCGAATTGTAATTTTTTTAAGACGTCAAATTAAAAAATCATTATGAAAACGAGTTATGGTAACACTTCTCAATTATCTTTATCAGGTTAAATCATGTTTCTCTGCTTTCAAAATTTGCTTCCGAGTAAATCAAAGTAAAAGCCTTATAGAAATGGAATTATGAGGGACATAGAGGACATTCAATGTTTTGTAGTTGAATATGGAATTTATTTCACGAGTGGGACAGGATTTTTGATATTTTCACGAGTGTCTAAAATTTCATAAAATCCTGTCTCACGAGTGAAATAAATTCCATATTCAACTACAAAACATTGAAATTTCTGTTTATTACTTTTTGAAAAAAATTCTTTGATTTTTCCTTTTGCCTCTGTCTGTTTATAATACAGTCAAAGGCTCGTGACGTCATAGTTGAGCGGTTGAGACGTCATAACTATGTGAGATGAAAACACTGTAAACATGGATTTAGCAAAATATTTTTTGGTAATTTTGACAGTTTTATTCGCTTTCAGAATGGTTTATTTATTTCCGTCTATCTTCTGTTGGGTCAAGGAAATTTTTTTTACAGCAATCTTCGTTATGGGAAGGAAGAAAATCGAGAGTTTTCCGCACTTCTGATATTCGTCACACTGTGACAGGATATCGTTTTGATATCCTTTCACACTGTGACAGGATATCATTTTCATTCTATGAATAAATTACAGTATTTCACGGGTAGAAATGTAATAAATGCATTTATTTAAGTTTAAAGGCGCTCATTAATATATTTTTTTAGTTTAGTAAGTAGCAATGCTATTAAAATGCTATTAAGATTAGGCACAGGTTTGTTTACATCAGAGATGCATAATTTTTAGGTAAGCTAATAAATGAATAAATTGTAGCATTTGGGTTTTTTTCTTCCCCGGGTTAAGTGGACTTTTTTTTTACTTGATACTAGAATTTGTTATTCCCTACATTCCCAGGCCAACAATATAATCTCTAAATAGATAACATTTTTGTCGAAACTGATCATTAAAAAAATTAAATTCTGTAATTTATTAAGGTCTTCCGTCTTCACGGAAGACCTTATAGTGATTCTACTGTTTCTTATTATTAAGGTCTTCCGTCTTCACGGAAGACCTTATAGTTATTCTACTGTTTCTTATTATTATTATTATTCTTTTTATTATTTTTTTCCCAAAATTTTGTGCACGCGATTTCTCGAAGACTACTGGATGGAATTACATGAAATTTTCAGAAAAGATGTGTTGTAACATAAACTTGATCTATTTGAGCGGTTTTTCGAAAATTCCCATCTGGTGCCAAGTTACGGGATATTTCCTGATTTTAAAATGACATTTTGTCTTCGGTTAATCTCAAGAACGGTATAAGATATCAATGTGAAACTTTCAGGGATTAAAGATCGTGATAGATACTATCCAGGACGTGACTTTTCGTTCGTCGTCAGTACTTCCTGTCGTTAGAAGATGCGAATTTAAAAAAATCGTATTTTCTATCTTTTTTGTTTTTCGATATTTTTCATTTATTTTGGGAATGTTAATAGAGATTCTTTTATTAATGCTTACTATGTAATTTGTTTGAATATTAATGCATCAAAACTCTAGATATTAACATTTTAAAATCTGAGGCGGTACCAAAATGGCGGCCGTCTCTTTCAAGTCCGACATTTCGCGAGTAGGGGGTTAAAGAGGCAGCTGAGCGTTTGCTTGAACAAAAGATATGTAAGGATAAATTAAAAGTAAATGAATACGTTGATTTTCACGTAGTAGTTACGTTGCAATTCTGTGTTAAACTAAAGTGTTTATACAAGGTTCTTAAACGTCTACCATAATTGGTTTTGGCGTGTCATCAAAGTAAAGAAAAGAAAAGACTACATGTACAAATGAAATGCGATATCTACAACCTTTTGATGTGCACCACGGAAAACAGATCTTAAAGCATAGTTATAAGTAAAAGTTTTTACAAGAAACAATTTATATAGAGAGTATAAAACGTAACCATTGTTTTCCCTTATTAAACTAACAGGAAAGACACAAATAAGAATACTTTTTTTAAAGGACCTTTTAACGGAGTTTATATACACTTTTTTTTCTCACATATATGATGCAAGTCATTGAACTTAAATTGACTGCCATAGGGCAAGGCATGTTTTCGGCGAAACATTTCAACCCTTTCTTAAAGTGTAACTAATCGGGAAAGTCCACTTTGGGGATAAACAGGAAATTTACAAAAGTTACAAATTTATAGTTGTTTCAATGCTTTAGTGTTATTTACATAGATACGATATTCAATGTATAGAATGTGTAAAATATACTTTCTAAACCTTAAAATTTACGCAAATAAGAACGTTCTATTATTTTATTTCATTGAAGCTATCACACCTATTTAATAGAGCATTCCAAAGAGAAGGCACGAAGATTTACTCGTTGCGTTTGGCGCATAGTTATGAATGGTGACTTGCCTTTCATAATTCTAAGACAGATGAACTGTTGCAAAATTTCATATATATACAATTAAGTATATTTAGAGTAGGGGTTCAAATAGCGTAATAGATAGCGTGTTGAATTTTCACGCTGGTGACCCGTTTTAATAACCAGTGTGTCCAAAAAAATTTTAATCAATTTTCAGCTCGATTTTACTTTTTTTA
>NW_026940691.1:0-12432 GCF_032062105.1 Saccostrea cuccullata | reverse complement strand
ACTACCTGTGTCAATATAAAGCTATGAGAAAAAAAATGACCGATACCCCAAGGTGAATGTGACCAGTCCACAGGTTGGTCTTACTGTTCCTTCATTTGGTGTTGCGGTGGAGTCTTTGATTTCAACAATTTCACAGTGTCCATTACGTTTTATTAACAGGGATTATGAATTTGAATTGCTTTAGTTCTAGATATCTATACGAGGGGCGATCAGAAAATAATGCAAGTAATGTTATTCCATAGTTATTCTTCTTAAATGACCAAAACCGATGTCACGCACGGGTAGATACATTCATTACCTGTGTCTGTCTAAAATTTCGTATCGTTTTATTCACTATTTCAAAAGTTACATACAATAGAAGAAGGGGTAGTCATACACACTAACTTATATAAAACTGAGAGGCATTCTTGATATACCAGCAAAAATAATTTTAAATGAAATCTGTCAGATTTATGTAGATTCTGCAGTTTCGTTAAGCACAGTTTGTCGTTGGTTGAAAAAGTTTAAGAATGGCGTAGACGTCGTAAAGGATTCTTCAAAAACAGGGCGACCAAAGATAGCTATTACTGATGGAAACGTGGTTGCAGCTAAGAAAATGGTAGAGGAAGATGGTAGATATACTTTAAGATATATTGCTAGTTTTGTTGGGATCTCATCAGCAAAGGTACATGAAATTTTGACCAAGCACCTCCACCTACGTAAGGTATGTGCACGATGGATACCGCATCTCTTGACACCAGAACAAAAGACAACGCGTCTGAAATTTGCAAGAAAACTGTTAAAAATCTATAAAAACTGTGACAGGAGAAAATATGCTGACTTACTAACAGGTGATGAAACTTGGATTTACTTTTTTGATCCGCAAAGAGAAATTAACAATATGATGTGGGTAAGGAAGAATAGCGAGCGTCCTGTCATTGCAAAAAGGTGTCAAAGAGCTAAGAAAATTTTATATGCTATTTTCTTTAATTCTAGTGGCCCGGTTGTGCAAATTCCAACTCCACAAGGTAGAGGTATCTCGGGACAGTTTTACAAAAATAATGTACTGAAAAAAAATTAAGAAAGTGTATGAAAAGAAAAGACCAAAGACAGGCTTGAAGAACATAAAGCTCATTCATGACAATGCTCCAGCTCATAGGAGTAAAATAGTTCAAAGTTTTTTGAAGGATGAAAAGGTTGTTCAGCTCCCACACACCCCGTATTCTCCTGACTTAAGTCCTTGTGATTTTTCCTATTTCCTAGACTGAAACAAATGTTATCTGGACGTCGCTATACTTCGCGCAGCGCAGTTGGTACTGCTGTTTATCAGTGCTTAGACAGTATTCCAAAGGAAGACTACCTCGGGGCTTTCAAATCATGGGTATGCAGATTGCAAAAGTGTGTAAATGTAAAAGGGGGTTATTTTGAAGGATTAAACTAGTTTACATTTTGATACATATTGTTTTCATCATTTTGTAGGTATACTTGCAGAATTTTCTGATCGTCCCTCGTATCTTCCATTTATTGACAGAATCTTAAATGTTTCTCAGAAATAATTACACATTTACATATATACATGATTATAATTGATGGATAATTGTTCGCTAACCTTTTCGGATGATTTTTCTGCCTATCCTTATTTGATTTAATTTTCAGAATGTCAGAAAAATGAAGATTTTTTGTACATCAAAGAAACAAATGGCTGCTACAGGTTTTTCAACGAAAGTAAAACCCACAGCCAAGCAGAAGAATACTGCAGATCATCTTTCAGACACGGGCACTTGTTTCTGGCTGATTCCTCCGAGAAAATTGACGCTCTTATACATGACGTCATATGTAGGTATTTTTATTTTCTTCGGGAGAAATAACAGAATTCATATTTTGTTGTGTTTAATTCAAATACGAAAAAGCTGATTTTATGCGTTAAAATTCTTTTAGAGGTCTGCAATAAAGATGTTTTACACAAAAAGTATCCATTATTTCGACAACGGAAGAAACTGTACATTATTGTATGAAGGATATGGAGATAACGAGCAAGCAAGTGTATGTAAAGTGTTTTAATTTTTAAAATGTTTTGTAAAAATATTTTTATTCTCTTAAATCACATATTTGTCGAGGAGACATTTGCGGAAAAAAACTACTGGTTCGTGGGAATTAAATTTCTTGGATGAAGAATTGTTGAGTAGTTATCAAAGACCTATGTATATAATAAACAAATGCTACGTATTTAAGTTTAATGTTTTATTCGAGTTGGCAGGTGTTGTCCACAGTGGTCTACACAACAGTGGGGCAGCCGGCAAAATGGCATACCCCTAACATCAACATAAGTTGTGCCCTCCCTAACGGGAAAAGTAGCACGCTGGGTTGACCTCATTCGTGCTACGGACACATTTCAACACAAATTATCTTTTATAATTATATTATTTTGCTTTAGCTTTAAATTGTATAAGATATAATTTTCAAAGTCAACATCACATATATCAACATCAACCATCACATATATCAACATCAACCACAAAAACGCAACAAAATCAACAGTTCAATGGTTAAATTGAAGGTGACGATTTCGCCACATGGGCACCATAGGTGCCCACCGCCACCTGGTGGGGGTAGGCAACTTCAATTTAACCACCCACCATGGACTCCTAGCCTACTCAAAACCCTCAGCAACCCATCCATCGTAAACATCACTCTCTCTCATTGCCAACCCACTGTAGAACTATCCTGCATTAAAATAATTCTGGTCTCTCTTCAAATTAATTGGGCCTAACCCCCCCCCCCCCCCCTCCCTCCTGAATTTATATCTTTCCAAGTTACTAGTATATTGCTTTGGGTCTCAGATTCCATTATTAATATCCAGCTGGCAAGAGAGAACTAGTACCTGGACTAATGTAAGAAAATTATGTAGAAAATACATTTTATTTAGGGTTAGGGTTAGGGTTCCCCTCCCCCTTTTTATTTATTTGTTTATAAATTTGAATTTTATTTCTTATTTATTTATTTTTTAGGTGATAAAATACTTTCATGCAGAGATTAGAAACAAGATGAATGAGCACCTTTACTCTTTAAACCCCTCCCCCTTTCCCTTTCCCTTTCAGCATGATTATGCTATTCCTGTATTGTTGACAATAATTTTAAAAGTGTTCACATGCCCAATTTGTAAACTGCAGAACATGTTTTGTGATATTTGGTAATGTATCTTGCCAGTTCTGAGGGAATGATGTTATACATGTATCACTTATTTTGAAAGCGAACTCTTAAAAGGATCATTTAAAATTGATTAAATCTTGTATATAATAAGTACCTTTCAAACCAAGACACACAGTAGAGGACTTTGTATTTACAGCTCATTTGTAAATGTAGTTGGACTGCAGCAGACAGTGAAGGCACATATGACTAAATCCTTTATTCTAAACCCCTTCCCAGCTGATGCTCTATCAAAATGCATGATCTTTTCACACCTTAAGCTCCCCCCCCCCCCCCCCCCCCGCAAAAATATGTTATGGAATAGGTTATTTAAATAATAGACTTCAAAATCTTTTTAAAGCTGTAGAAAATTGATATATGATAGAGAGCATAAAAATTAATATGCTTAGTCAGTGGAAACCTATCCTATATCTAATATACCCTAAAATGCTGGAGAAGTTTATCTTATCTTAATACTATGAATCTTGTAACTCCTACACACATGTGGATTTGTATTTGTATCCCCTAGCTAACCTGTATTTGTACCCACTAGCTAATGCATGGATGTAAACTACATCACAGGAGTTCGCGTACCTATCAATTTTACCGAAAATTTCGGGAAATAAAAAAAATACGTCATACCTGTTATTATTATAGGTATGACGTATTTTTTTTATTTCCCGAAATTTTCGGTAAAATTGATAGGTACGCGAACTCCTGTGACTACATGAACATATATATGCACCGACTAATGCATCCTAATCCCATATGAGATAAATGTGTAAAATAAAGTAACAAAATAATTATGCTACATTTAACTGCTCAGATGAGAGATAAACACCTATCATATTACATGCAAATGGCACCTGGGTTTGAACTGATACTTTCAATGGGAAAATGCCCCCTGAGATATGCATATGTGTCTTAATTTCCAACAGTAAGCACATACTATATTAAAAAGAAAATATTGTAGGAAATGGTTTGGATGTAACCCCCCCCCCCCCCCCACCCCCCCTGCTGTTAGGCAGTTAGGTAATCTAACCTTTAGTGCTTATTAGTGATAAAGAAAACTAGATACCTAAACAATTTACCCTTTGCGAGTTTAAAAACTGTGAATATAGAATTTTAGCTAAAGCAACTTTTATCTGTGTGAAATAGCAAATCTTAACAACTTAGAGACACAGCAGAAACCAACACTGACAAAAAGCCCCAATTTGAACCCTATAAGTCTCGTTATAACCTTTTCTATTTTATTTATTTATTGATTTATTTATTATTGTTGCATGACCATTCATACAGCATATGCCATATTAGGAAAATACACAGAAAGTACCAGCACTGTGAGCTGTGTTCAAATGAGCCTGCATATGCATTGACTGTAGCACCTGAAGAACATTGTAAATTGTCCCTCATTCCCAATGCCAAATTGAATAACGAGTAAAATTGGTAAAAGTTCAGGAAATTTGAGTTGTAATTCCTATTTTAAGGTTCACTTTCCCCAATGAGAAAGATAACTCAAAGGAATAAATGTTAATTATGTTAATTTCCTAATACTCTTGACAATTTATTTATTTCACAGTGCTTCAATTAGCCTATAAATTATTATTATTTAACTTCTTTTTATAGTCTTTTATTTGTAGAATTGTATTTCAATACCCAAAGTTCTCTTCCTGTATAAATATTAAACAAGTGACTAGACCCATGTTTTTAGAACATTGTCAGGAAATAAAAGCCCATACTGAAATTAATCTCTGTGTAAATAATCAACATTTGTGAAATAATCTATATATAATAAATTAGTAAAATATGTTTACCTGATTTTTCATGTTAACTTAAGATGGTACAAAAATTTTCATTTACTAAACACAACTTTATAGGATACAAGGCCGTTGTTAAGGGGTGAGAAGACATTAAGGAGGCTAGGGGGTCAACAATTATTAACCACCAGATATAATTTAAATTTTGGGATATTATATCTTAAGCTGTCAACTATCATTTGGCAAAGAAAAATTTCATAAATTTTAGCTTTAAAATTTGATCAGTTATATCTTTATTGAGCTCTTCTTCTAAAGGAGATCCAAATAGCCTAAAAATGGCCACAACCACCCAGCCCCTTTAAATGTATGTGTTTATATTGTGTTATCATCAAACCTTCTCAATTAAGGTAAAGGCGCTGTTAGAGAAATTCATGATTATGCTCATGTACAATGGAGACGGCTTCCAAGGAATGAACAGCATGGCCTTCTTTTATTTCCTTTATGTATAATTTTAACTACACTATTGACCAAAATGACAACACAGAATATATGCGAAACATGCCCTTCGCCCCATCTTACTTAATCTGAACCCTTTGATATATATTAACCAGCAAAATAGTAGCTAGCCTTGCTGATATTACATGTCGTTAATTAAAATAAAATTTGGGGAAACCTATTTATATCAACTGTTACTAATGAACCATTGAGGTCCTAAATTACTATGCCCACATTGTTATTGTTCTTGTTGAATCTGAAGTTGTCCTCCCTATCAAGCCCCTTAAGAGAAGTGATATCCGAATAGGTGAGGATGCTGCTGGTCCTAATATATTATTATTATGTGGATTTGACAGACAATTTACAATTCAACTCTGGTGCATGTTACCTATGGCGGGTATGCCTCCCAGATTTTACAGCCTGAATTGTTGATTGTAATGCTTCCATCCAACTGAATTTTTTGACTCAAAATCTATTTACTTTTTTAGTCATCATTCATATTTACTTACCTTGACTTTTGTCATATAGCATGTGTACAACTGTAAATATGTATAAACAAATACACATCTTACTTGATGTTTCATTCATATCATAAAATGCATTATTGTAATGTTACATTCAAAAGCACTAAAACTTGTTATGTATCTTACTTCAAACTATTTTATTTCACAATTGATTACTGCCTTTGTCGCAATTGCATATCTTTCAAGCCTCTCTTTGGACCCTTGTTAAAGTTGAATGGCCTTGATTGAAATTTATATACTTTAATCAGAGTTCTGTCCCTTCGTGAATCTAGCTAAATTTTTATTACTTCTCAATCTGTATTTTTTTTTATTTATTCACAGTTTTTAGGACAAAAGGTAGACTGGTATGGCACAGCTAGGGTAACCCTATCCTTGAACATTTATTTATTTTTTTAAAAATCACTCAATATTTTAAATAAACTGATAAATGCACCAAACCCAAAGTTACAAAAGCATACTCCTACTATGAGAATTATAATTATGGATATTCTCATTTTTAAATCCCCTAAAGATAGGCTAAGGGATCTAAGTAACTAAATATATGCCACCATGTGTACGGATATTTATTGGCAAATGACCTTGAATAACATGGACCGAATAAAGTTGAACTTCATACCTATTTTTACATTAGCTCATTTTGTGTATATATTATTTCACTGAGTAAGTTTTTATTCATTCAAAATCTGCTGATGAAGTTGGTTATCATTACCACATTGTAATCTTGTACCATGTGCCAGTGTTTAAAGCATGGACCGGTGGCAAATCGATCTGTTTCAATCCAATAAAATACTTGCCATCGAGCAATATCAATGTTAATAAGATAATCTGTTTTACTTCTTTGACTGAAACTTAACTTTAAAAAACTGGAAATTATTATAAAATATTTCATAATACAAAACATAAATCGGATACTTTCATCACCCACCTTTCACTTTCATTGATGCATAGAAAAGGGGAGATAACCCGTAAACCTAGTGACTAAGTACCAACACTGTATGGATGGATGAATAAATTCCGGCTTATCACATTTATTAGTTTTTTCCACAAAAAGGAGGTGAATTATGACATATAATAAAAGGATAGAGCTTTGATAACGGGGCATATTGTGAGATGAACTCAAATATGCGGTAATATATATGTAATATTTTACTCTTCGTGGTGGACATGAGTTCATGGGTCTCTTCAAACTTTTAAAACAACGTTTAGAAACCTCTTGGAAAGTTTAATTTGTGATTTCAAAGTAATATTCATTATCTGTTTTGTGAATACTTAACTTGCCTAGCATAAAACGGCATTTAGTATAAGGTCAATAAAATATGCGGAGAATATGAGCAGTATTCAAGATCAAAAGTCCATTAAACAATATCAATCAGGAGCTGAGAAAACACGGACATCAGAGGTGGGATCAGGTGCAATGGAGTAGAGAGCGTCCCCTGCCGATCAGGTCAGACCCTGTTTCTGCTTCGTCTCATGATCGAGAAATAACGAAAACATTATTGTCTAACAATTAGTATATATGAAAAACGTAAGTCAACATTTGACTCAATCATAGTTTGTATTTGCTGTCAAGGTCACTGTATCGACCCGAAGTGAACGTACGAGATGATAACTTTAAATGAAACTGCTAACATTCTTGTTTTTGACTTGTTTGTCAATAACTCATATCGTTATAAAAATTCCTTATGAACAAGGAAAATGCTCTTGTGTATCGAATCAACTGAGAGATATAAACTCCGAATGCGTTTGATAAGCGTATTATATTGCTGCATATGTTAAGGAAGTTGACGATTGTAAAAATAAAGTCACGTTTATCACAATATCAGATATCACAAGGAACTCTTTTGATGTAATTAGAATATAATGACAGATTCAGTACCGTATAAGCAGAATTTTTAGCGAGGATTTCATTTTGGCATTATTAGCGAGGGTTCTGATGTCGCTAAAATTGAATATTGCTAAAAATAAACTGTGTATAATTTGTAAAAGCTCCATTAGTGAGCATTTTAAAATTTCTTCTCGCTAAAAATAAAATACCATATTTTAAGAACAAATCGCTAAATTTGCGCCTCGCTAAAATTTCAATTTATTCGGTATAACAAATGCTTGCATAATATGTGCGGTATATTGTCTTCATCATAGCGCGGTTTTCCCCAAGTCTTATATTTAAACACTAGAATTATTACATGTTTATATTCTCTCGATATTATTTATCTAACATTTTATAGATATTTTTGAAATATACATGTAAAGACAAACTGATATTCTCCTGTGATATTATACTGTGATATATCTACATTATTGTAATGATCTTGCATGAGTATTACTCTTGTTATTAAGTTCCCGCGAAGTATAATACAGATATTTAATTTCAGCTCTATCAAGGTTGGGATTCGCAGTTTTATATTCATGGACTGACGGGATCTACCAGAGCAACATAAGCTTGTTCGAAATAAATACTTGGAAGGGTCCTGTCCTCGTCCAGAAACTGTGGACTCTAAAGGAATACGCTAACATAGTGTTTCAGCAACAGGAAGGGTGTCTACGATTGGTTCCAGTTCTCAATGAAATGCAACTGCATGATTGCTCAGTAAAGTCCTTTTTTGTTTGTGAAATAGAAATAGAATTGTGGAGATTTGAAGGAAAACACTAATATCAATTTGCATATCTGATACATGTTTTTCTTCATCCTACAAATATGGTCCTGCTGGACGAGTTTTTACTGGTTACGTAAATAAAGTAAATGAAGAGAACCTTAAATCATTAATTTTTAAAGGGTCTGAATTTAGGAAACCCCGATCGCTTAACTGGCTTTATAAATTCATCAATATAATGGATTTTATTGACGATTACACATGGCGAAAGGACAAGCATAAAAATTAAGACATTGACATGTTATCAAAATATTGTGAAATCGCTAATTTTCGTTGGGGTTAATTTTTGTTGTTTTCAAGGTGTGAAGAAATCCACGAAATTATGTCTACCAAGAAATGCAATTTCTTACATATATTACTAATGAACAAATCATCACCCACGAAATCAAACCCTCATGAATTCTCTTTTCCTTCAACCAATAAAATTTCACTCCTCGAAAATATTTTATTTTACAGAAGATTTAATGTTTTGAGATGTATGTTAAAATCTAGCATTAGACGACTGAGGGAAAAATGAAAAGGTAAATACATGTAACACTGTAAATATCTGCTCCCTGCTGATGAAGCGGGTACCAACGTTGTCTTTGTTTATAAGGCCCATTACTTGTTTCTAAATTGTCTTTAGAGGAACTAGTATTTCATTATACCATTTGTGATGCAACTTATAGCCATAGCTCCCCTTTCTAAGCTGGAAATTCCTCAATATCATGTCAGTTTTGAATTTTTTTGAAGCCATTTGAACTCCATGTTTTTGAAAAAAAAAATGCTTTAAAAAATTTTTATAATGATAAATTGATATATATATATAATTGACACCTTAATGATAAATTAGACTAAAATAAAGTAGAAGAGATACAGTTGTTCAGGACAACAATAATGTATATTTGATTCAATCGAAAGTTATAGATAGACCTTCAATCGCAACTATGAACAATTAAAGTTTATTAATGTATTTTTTTTTCTTTCTGTCATTTAATTCTTTTTTTTTTTTTTTTTTTTTACAATTTTGCGACAAAAAAAGCCGACATCAAAGTTCAAACTCCTTTTGCTTTAATAATCCTTACAATTAGAATGAATTTGAGTTACCATATCTATATTGGATTCTAAAAGTTCACAAAATTTCTTACAAACAAAGATACATAGCGGTTTCAAGTAAATGTTCTACAAAGCCTCTTTCTTTACTCCTCACAAAGATATCAACAGTAGTGAAGAAGCCATGACAGAGATGACGTGGATAATATAAATAATATTCTTAATCACGAAAGGGTCCAGTCTTGTACAGCTGACCCTACAAAGACTATTTCTAATCTAAAAGAGGTTGATTTCAAGGTATATGACCATGATGATGTTCTTCAACACATTTTGATTTCCTGTTGTATTCCACCATATTACAAGTTAAAGACTACACCTTGTATTTCCTACAATATACATCAACCATTGCTTCCAAACTTTTCAATTACAAAACAAAACTTTACATGGCCTGGATATCGAGTATCTGAAACATAATCCTCCATTGTGTTCATGTTCTTCTTCGCCCTACAACTATTGTCCGGCTGTGCACGTTATTACAAGTGTCGTAAATATAGCTTATAATGAGGACCTTAGATAACTTATTTTATAAGGTCCTCAATATAGAGAACCCCTATCCTTCAATTGGCGTCGGAATTTCATAAATATTATGGATTTTGTTGAAAATTACGCCAGAAGATGGGCGAGATATGAAAAAGAAGACGTTGACATCTTGTCAGAATGGATTAAATGTATCAGATCCATGTTAATGTCACGTATTAAAAGATAAAGGGGCAATATGAAAACCATCTACCCTTATGTGCTCAGTTATCCAGAATAGAAAAAAAAATTAGATAGAACACATGATCGGTACATTCTGGTCCCTGTCGACAAAGCAGGTAACAACATTGTCTTCGTTTGTAAGGCTCATTATTTATACAGAGAAAAATGACACAAAACTCAATATAGAATTTATACTTATTCATTGTGGCGAATATTGGCCGTGGCACAATACAAAACTAGTGCTAATTGTAACGGGGACCGTTACAGATGTTCCCCAAACGCTCCCCAACTCCCTTTTGGTGCCATATTCCCTGTAATCTTTATTAGATAAGAAATACTTTATGGAATTTAGACTTAATCAAGGTTTTCCCAGACAAAATATATTTAAAAATAGGCACTGTACGCGTGTTCAAGTGCGTAACGACCATATTGTCTGGTCTACACTATCTAAAATTTTAATATACTTAATATAAAAGTATTTACATGTAATCCAAAAGTATTAAAAAATACACTCATATGAGTGTATTTTTAATTTTACTCATTTCACGTGCACGCACGTGCAAGCACGTGCATAATGACTACACCTTCTTGTAGGAGTCCCTTATATTTATCTATGTTCTAAATCCCATCCTGTTTGGTTGAAAAACAAGGGAGTTATAGCCATTTGAAGTTTCAGCCAATCAGATTGCAGCACACGTGCATGCGTGTGATTTCATAAAATTTTATCTTTATCGTATTAAAGGATATCTAAATGAATGACTATATTTTAAAATTCCAAACATTTCGTCAAAAAACAAAGGATATATAGCTATATAAAGTTTCAGCCAATCAGATTGCAGCACACGTGCATGCGCGTGATTTCATGAATTTTTTTCTATATCATATTTTAGGATATCCTAATGCATGACTATGTTTTAAATTTCAAAGCATTTCGTCAAAAAACAAAGGAGATATAGCCATTTAAAGTTTCAGCCAATCAGATTCATTCATGAAAATTTTTATATATCATGCTGTAGATCTTCATTATTTAGGACTATGTTCAAAATTTCAAAAGATTATGACTAGAAACAAGAAAGATATTGAGACTTTAATTTCAGCCAATCAGAGCGAGGCGCACGTGCATGCGCGTGAGATCTTGCTATTTTGACCATGCCATCTTGTCTATACTACTAATGTATCCTTACATTATGAGTTTCAAAAAAAAATTTTCAAAAAAAGAAAAGTTACAGCAATATCCATTATATTGGTCATTTTATGTGTTGCACGTGCGCGCTCTTGCAAGCACGTGCGCGCAAAATGACCTTCGTTCGGCAAATCTACATAACATGTCTACTTACCCTAAAACATTTTACCTTAGTCGGATGTGTAGTTTACAAGATCATTCGTGGACAAAATTTTCCCAGGAAGAAGAAAAATAATAATAATAATAATAATAATAACTAGTGCTAATTGTAACGGGAACCGTTACAGATGTTCCCCAAACGCTCCCCAACTCCCTTCTCGTGCCATATTCCCTGTAAGTTTCAATAAAGAAGGCAAAATCTTTGTATTTAAGACGTAAACAACGTTTTTCCAAAAGTATACCAAGTATTTCAAATTTAAGCAATGCAGGCGTGTGCATGTGATTGCATGAGCGTAATGACGATATCTTCTTGTCTACACTATTTACTCATTTGCACGTGCATGCACGTGCATGATGACCATACCTTCTTGTAGGAGTCTATTATGTCTGTCTACGTTCTTAATCCCATCCTGTTTGGTAAAAAAACAAGGGAGTTATAGCCATTTAAAGTTTAAGCCAATCAGATTGCAGCGCACGTGCATGCGCGTATTTTCATGACAATTATTATATATCATATTGTAGGACATCTTAAAGTATGCTTATGTTTTAAATTTCAAAGCATTTTGTAAAAAAAAAAAACAGAAAAGATATTGAGATTTTTGTTTCAGCCAATCAGAGCAAAGCGCACGTGCACGCACATGCATTCATGTGAATGGTGACCATACCGTCCTGTAGGAGGCCCTTATATCTATCTATGTTCTGAATCC
>NW_026940690.1:0-12549 GCF_032062105.1 Saccostrea cuccullata | reverse complement strand
AAAAAAGTACTGGTATGTAAATGCATATATTTGTCATAGGCATCGGAACGGGGGGGGGCTCCCCCACCCACCCCCAGTCACACACCCACTTTTTATTTTTGCAAAGGTACATGTAGCCATGGTATAGGCAATGGCTATTGGAACGTACATGTAGGCTTAGCCCACCCATCCACCCCACTTTCAACATGAACGTCGCAGATAAAGCCAAGGAAGGTTAAATGGTAGTGTCTGGAAACAATTTGAAAGAAGTTCGACACCCCCAACCCCCTCCCCCTTCCCCACGAAAGATGATTTTCGTGTTTGGGCAAAGGCCATATTTTCCTTTTTTGGCTTGTCAAGTTTTTTTGTACGTTGGAATTTTTTTTCTCTTCCACTTAACCCCCCCCCCCCTCCTTCCGACGCCAATGTTTGTAAAGACAAAAATAACTAGTTTTGTCATTCAGATTATGCAAGTAGTAGCAAATCCAGGAATCTTAAAGGGGCAGGGACAGTTTGGGTATGGGTAGGGGACCAGAGCCACATTAAAAAAATCAATTTATTAAAATTTGTATATATTTTGGACACAAAGAGGGGAGCTGATCTTTTGCAACTTTTCAGACCTTTCCGATGAGCTGGAAAAAAATTGAAACTCACCCCATCCCCCACACACAAACATCGCATACAAACAAACTTTAACTTCATTGAATGTAAATATGCTTCATTAAATCTATCACAGGAAAGTTTTCAAAATTTATTTATCCAAAATTTAAATACTAGTTTATAGAAATCGACTCCATTTATCAAATTTTAACAACTAGTGTTACATAAAAAGGTGTTTATTCAAGCTTGCCGGAAAGGTTTGCCTTAAACGTAATCTTCATAATTTTTTATACACTATTTCTCTTTCCATGGTTCGACATCTAGATATCAAATATCCCCCCCCCAACTTTTTCCAGTCATAACCTTCGGAATGGACATTTTTCCGAACTTGCGCACCCTTTTCCTTTAAAGCTATCATCTTAAGTTTTTTTTTAAATGGTGGGGTTTTTATAATCAAATTGATTTATGAAAAAAAAATTCAACATTTTCGAAAGTTTTCGAAATTTATTTATCCAAAATTTAAATACTAGTTTATAGAAATCGACTCCATTTATCAAATTTTAACAACTAGTGTTACATAAAAAGGTGTTTATTCAAGCTTGCCGGAAAGGTTTGCCTTAAACGTAATCTTCATAATTTTTTATACACTATTTCTCTTTCCATGGTTCGACATCTAGATATCAAATATCCCCCCCCCCCAACTTTTTCCAGTCATAACCTTTTAACTATAAACAGTGGGACGGACAACTTCGGAATGGACATTTTTCCGAACTTGCGCACCCTTTTCCTTTAAAGCTATCATCTTAAGTTTTTTTTTAAATGGTGGGGTTTTTATAATCAAATTGATTTATGAAAAAAAAATTCAACATTTTCTGCTTGTTTTTGAGATATTTGAGTTCAAAAACAAAAATCCCATGGGGAAACATGAACTTAAAAATACCCCACAAAAAAAACCCCACAAAAACCCCATGGGGTTTATTTCTCACCCCATGGGGGAAAAAACCCCACGAAAATCAATGTAGGTTTTTTAAACCCATATGTTGCTTATATTGTCATATGGGGTTTTTTCTCCCACGTTTCTTTGTCATGGGGTTTTAAATCCCATGTATTGATATATTTACTGTAAGATAATTCCTAAAAACTTGGGTTTTTTTCTTAGACTAATGGATCATTAGTATCTTCTCTGTTTCTCATTTTATAAAAGTGGATAGTTATAACAAATATCTATTATTTTTCAAATTTTCAAGTATTCATTCTTCAAATTTTTGCTTATGTAGAAGAAGATTTATATGAAAACAGGTTTCTAAGGCAGTTGCCTCCCAAAATGAAACATTCATCATAAAACTCTTCACAGATTATATGATCGATGACCATTAATCTGAATATTTAAAAAAATGAAACAAGAAAAATTTAATACCAACACAATAGCAACCAATTCACAGTGTCCAAAGAGGGTCTCTTTCCTTAACTAATGTATATTAATATATGTTAGGTTTATATGATGTCTAGTTTGTGGATTTTTTTTAAAATCTCCATTCCCCTTGCATTCACCACTATATAATAAGATTGGATTTATTTAATTCATGTGCAATATATCTATACATATCTAATTAATGGAACTCAATTCAGTTATATATAATCACAAAGTACAACTATTAAAATCTTTTGATTCACCCAAATATTTAAAAATAAAATATTTATGCCTCTTGGATCCACCACTTATCAGTTTAGATCATGACCACACATGACATATAATCTTAATGCTTAAAATCAATCAGCCATATCAAGGATATCAATGACTATGGCATAGTCATTAATATCCTTGATTAATTAATAACCACAAATATTTCTTTAAAAAATGAATATCCACTCCCCATGGATCCACCACTAATAAGTTAAGTTCTTGATCACACATGACATGTAAGATTAAAGTTTGAAATAAATTAGCCATAATCATTGTTATCCTTTTACCCACCACAAATATTTAAAAATAATATCCGCTCCCCTTAGATCCACCACTTTTAAATTAAGATCATGTTCACACCTGACATAAAAGCTAAATGTTTGAAATAAATTAGCCATAATCATAAATCATTAATATCCTTTGATCATTCACAAATATTTAAAAAAGATAAATATCCACCCCCCTTGGATCCACCACTTATGAGTTTTGATCTTGATCACACATGACATATAAGTTTAATGTTTGAAATCAATTAGCCGGAATCAGTAATGTCCTTTTACCCATCACAAATATTTTAAAATAATATCCACTTGCCTTGGATCAACCACTTTAAAATTAAGATCACCAGCTAAATGTTTGAAATAAATTAGACATGATCACAATTCATTAATAACCTTTGATCAAACACAAATAATTAAAAAAGATAAATATCCACTCCCCTTGGATCCACCACTTATAAGTTTAGATCTTGATCACACATGACATATAAGCTATATGTTTGAAATCAATTAACCATAATCATTATTATCCTTTGACCTATTACAAATATCTATCTACTCCCTTTACATCCACCACAACTCTTATGACTATCTAAACAATTATAATATCCACTTGCCTTGGATCCACCACTTCTTAGTTAAGATCATGATCACACACAGAAATATTAACTAAACGTTGAAATAAATTTGCAAAAATCATTAGTATCCTTTGATCCACCACAAGTATTTAAATATCAACTCCCCTTGGATCCACCGCTCATAAATTTAGACTATAATACATGACTTATAAACTAAATGTTTGAAATCAATTAGCCATAATCATAATTAAAAAAAATGAGACAAATATCTCATGTCGCTTTGTCTTAGGTAAATGAGAAAAGCAATAAACGAACGAAAATATTACAACCTACAGTATTCCCTTAGATCCGCCATCATGTCTTTAGATATTGATCACCAATCTGATTTATTCTTCCTTTTTTATCATTAGGTTAGGTATCTTTATTATTTTTATGAATGAATGAATATTATGAAAAATGAAATTAATTGCATCTCTATGCTACTCTGTCTGAATAAAAAAGAAGCTGAAAACAGGATATTATTTAATCTCGGAATAATTATTTATCTCGGAATTCAAGTAAATCATAATTTCAGGTGTAGTGCCTATATGTTACCTTAGTTTTTCTCGAAATATCAGTTTCCACTGTAGTAGATATTGACTAAGTGGGTAAGTGTGTATATGGGTACCAAATATATCTAACTGAAATATGTTGACTAAGCGGGTAAGTGTATATATGGGTACCAAATAAATTTAATGAAATATTGCAAAGTTGATTTTAAATATTCTTTTTCATGTTTCTGTTCTCTTTTAATTTCAAATTTTCATTTTTTTTTTATTTTTAATTATTTTTTCTGCAATAGTTTGGTATTGTGTAGTGAATCTGATGTTATGCTTTAGGTGTTAGTCAGTTTCCCATGCACAGCATGGACTAACCCATTTGCGCATGCGTTACTCTCGGGGGTTAGTCAGATTTCCATGCATCGCATAGACTAACCCATCTGCGCATGTCTCAATATTTACTCGCTAATCTCTGCATTTTCCTTCGTATAAGCGGCAATATGAAGTAATCCTTCAAAACGATCCGTCTTTTAATTAAGCTACAATCCCACCGTAATCGCTTAAGTTACTCCCGAGTCCGAAATATCTGTTGAACATTGTCAACAACGCTGTCGAGCTGTCCATGAATGAAGACTTAGAAATTCTATCACAGCAAAGAACAATACATACCGATTCGTATTCTCGATGCACACTGCAAACATTTACCATTATTTTTGACAATCGTGACATTTAAATCTAAAGAAACGCAGCGATGTAAACACTACCAACTTCCAGCAACTTCCTAATGCAGACTACCACTGCTCCACGTCACGCTGTGAAAAATGACGTCACGGGTACATTGTTTTCCCGAACTTTTCCAATCGGCAATCCTCGGCTCCATGTGCGAGTTACGAGTCATCCGAGGAAGTCCGAGTGGAGAGCAAAATGGCGATTGAGCAATTCTGCGTAATATTAGGTTTCCTGTCTTTGTTGTTCATCAGACGTACTCTAATTTTTTTGTAAAATGTTCTACTTTAACCAGGCAATTAAATATTACAAGGGGAAAGCGAAACTGGAAAGTCTTCATTACAAAAATCGGTCTTTTAAATTAGAAGATCTATGATCCGCCCACTTGTTTCACCTCTAGTTAAGAGGTGCATATTTAGTGTGCAAATCTTTGGTGACGTCACGCTCTAAATTGCAGTGACAGGGAAAATGATAGGCACACATCAAAAAAATGCACAGGCATATAACATCATTTTTGAGAGGATAGAATTTTAACTAACATGAAACTTGATAAAAATAAATAAATAAATAACATTTTCAGGTTGTGTGTGTGTGTGGGGGGGGGGGTTCAGGTTTTTTCACATTCTTCTGTTCATACACATGCCCATATTTTTACTATTAAAAAAGAAAACAAAAAGGTTGTCAGGCTTTGTATGTGTTACAGGGGGGGGGGGGGTAAGGTTTCGTGGACATTTTCTATAGACATAGAGTAAAAAGATATGGTTAAGGTATCTGGAAAAAAGTAAAGGAGGCACTGTCTAAAATAAATAATCCGTCCTAGATTGATAATAAAAAAAATAATCTTTCCTTGATTATCCCCCCATGGTTTTTTTTTCGACTTTAATTTTGTTATTTTCATTTACTCATTTAATTTATTATTTTTTATATATATATATATATATATATATTTTGCCTGTCAGACTCTTTCGTTGAAGAAGGAAATAAATAATATGTCCTAATCTTATTAGAAATCGATAATCTGTAAAAGAATTATATGTAATATGACTCGGAAAAATTTGTTACCCCACCCCCTTCAGAATCACATGGTCGTCCCCATACAGTATCAGTGCAAATCTTCAAATTTCTCCTCGATGTGTGTTTAGTAATGTATCTCGAAACTAGCATCTTGATGTAATGTAAATACTAGTAGATATAGAAAGAATCATTTATTGTAGTTTGTAGCTGTGCTGTGTGTCTAATGCATGAATGTTTCATTGCTATATAATGTAGTCACATATCTTTAATGTAGTCACATATCTTTAATGTAGTCACATATCTTTAATTTAGTCACATATCTTTTTATCCTAACACTTTGCACGCTTGCTTGCTATAGTAGCATATGCACCCTTTGATCCTTAATCACCCTCTGCTGTGTGCTAGCTAGCTTGTAATACAACTGCATGGTGAACGGTTTTGTGCATCACTGCATGGGTCATTAACCAGTCACTTTCAGCACAGAAAAACTGGGGGTTCTAGCTAGTGCTACGCCAAAAAACGTAATACTGAATACAGAGTTTATTTACCCTGTTTTAAATCATGGGCGTCCGGAAGGGGGAAGGGGGTGAACTTTTAAAAATCTTCACAAGTAACACAGATAATTACAAAATATACAGGTAAGTACCTATCAATAATTTCCAATTCATTCTGTTTTTAATGCAGGAACAATGTACTTCATAAAAAATGTGTTAGCTTTTTTAACAATGCTTTGAAAAAGAACTTCATCAAAATATATTCTGTCAACAATAAACCCTTTCTTGGTAAAAAACACAAAATCGCACCACTGTTTTTTACACACTCCTAATTGTCCTTGTATTTGAACGTACCAAGGAGAATCTACTTTCAATTGGACATTTTCATTTTCATCTAAACGGACATGATAGTGGTCATCCAAACATGCTTCCTTGGGAGTTTTATTTTGATGTACAAATGAACACTTTACTTCTAACAATCCTTCTCCACAACATTTACATTTCACTATGCCATCTGGGGAAGCTCCTAAATAAGGGGCATCAGGATCAATAAATAAACCACACAACCTGATTTCAGCATACTTATGACTTTGTTTATATTGTTCAAAATACTGATGCCTAGCAACAGGTTCATTCAATGAACCAAATGACATAGAGGGGGAACATCTGTTTGTTGTCTTTCCCATTATCTGTTTTGAAATATAATTTTCAGCATTACCTGTAAATCTGAAGCATTTAACTGATGAAAATAGTGATGCAGTTATTCTACCCTTTCTATGTTCGAACCAATCAAAATTTTGGTTTTGACCTACAGTTACCTCTTCAATTTCACTTATTACTCTAGAATTAAAAATATCTTTTAATTTTTTTGTAACTTAATCAATTTCAACACTATTTATATCCTTGAATGCATCAATCATAAAAGGAAGAATAGTCTCATTATCATCTTCACTGTCAAATTCCTCGGAGTATAATGTCTGCAAAACTAAAGCATCAGTACCTTTACAAAGAATATAAAAATCTTTTTCGTGAGATGGTATCTCTTGAGCTGGTACCCTTGGGTCATAATTACACAATGTGGGCACAATGGATGGTTGTTGGGACTGGTCAATCCTCAAATCTATATTGCTTATTTCACTTGGTACTGACTTTTTCCTTGGCTTATCCCAGACACATTGTATGTCTGTACAGGCCTCTGTACTTCGGTCCCTGTGCCTTTCACAAAAACTGGACAAAATCGACATACTCGCTCTCGGTATTATGCGAGGTTATAATCTGATATAAATATAAAAGAACATTTTATCTATTTTTTTTAAAAAACATATTTATGATAATTTTATATTGTTTTAAGTTTTGATTTCGTCATATCTGAAAGATACCTCCAACTGAAGTTCGTTAGCTAATTCACACAGGCGAACAAGTTCTAGTTTCCTCCGCAAACTACACTGTATGCCTCTTTCTTGAAGATATCTCTTTAAATCTGGGACTTGCCAGCAAAAGAAATCAACGTCCTCGTCCATTTGTCAACGTAGTTTATGATTATTGTACAGAAAAATGACTGAAAAGCTATCAATAATTCAATTTCATTTGTTTCGATGGTAAACAATGTAAACCGGAAGTACCCTTGTGGAACATTTTTGATGCGGCGTGACTAAAAGTGGAATAAAAACGGTGTTCCGGCATAACTCGAAACGCGGCTATTACAAAAAGTTGTAATGGAACAACGATATATCATAGCATTGTACATGTAAAATTCTCTCTGAAAAATTCCAAACAAACCAATCACCTTTCTCTTACTGACATATCCATAGACAAAAGTAAAAAAAAAGACACAGTCTCAATTTACAACAAAATAGGTTGTTGTTACATATTGTATCATATTGTATGATAACATACCTTCTACTTTTATTACAAACCTGTCATTTGTCCAAATATCGTAATATACAGATATATATTTTTACTTGCATCCATACACTGCAAGTTATTGCATATACTATTCCCCTATTCCATTATATTATATTTAGGTCAATACAATGTTTTTGAAATTAGATACCTGAGATGTAAACTATTTATCGAGGCCGAAGGTTGACATGAATATTGTACTTCAACGATGAGTAAATCATCGTATTTACCAAAAACCAGCAACATTTTTATTCTATAATTCAACTAATAGATTGATTGATTGATTGTATATTGTTTCACGTCCCTCTCAAGAATTTTTCTTCATATGGCATTTGCCGGTGGAAAGCTGCAAATGTTGTCCTTTACTCCGAACTCAAGGCCATTGAGCAGGGAGTGATCTTTTTCGTGCCAGCATTTACAGCGACACAGGACATCGGTTTATACGGTCTCATCCGAAGGACCGGTCTCCACGTCCCGCAGTGGGATTCGAACCTGCGACGTAAGGATTGACTCCTTTCTTCGCCTCCCTAGAGCAGACGCTCTAAGCACTGCGCCACACGGGCGACTTGATCTAATTAGAGATAAAAGACAAAAATTATTTGTGGATTGATAAATTAGTCTGTCCACTAATAGAGATAACAGACTAATTTATCAATCCACAAATAATTTCATTTTGACAGGAGATCAGGTGTAAGTAAGATAATCTTTTTAAACTTTTTTGTTTCAATTGTAATTTCCAATGTATTTGTGTTGTGGTCCAATATACAGAAAAATCTGTCCTTATGTTCACTTGGGAGGTCAAACGAAGGCGAACATAACATACTGTAAAATCACATATTTCCGAGAGGTAAAATTTTCATGGTTTGTGGAAAATATATTAGCATATGGTTGATTTCGTGGTTGAAGAATTTTTAAGCTGTAATATATGTGAAAAAATTGCATTTTGTGGCGGACATAAATTTTTGGATCACTTTATAGCTTGAAAAAAAATTAACAAAAATTAAATTAAAATGAATGATATAACAGTAGTATTTTTACTACATTGCTTGATTTCAGCCAATCAGAGAATAGAGATTTGCAAGTAATAAATCATGTAACAAAAAGAAATCGTTTTCACTGCTCAATTATCAGCCTTTGTCACAGACAGGGTCAATGTACATGTAAATTCGCTTAACATATCCATGCACGGACGATGTACATGTACACATATCAATGACAAAATAAAACTGCGTATTTAGACACAAATTCAAAGTGATAATTATGATGCTTTTAAATAATACAGCTACAAAACACAGTTGTGAAATCATAATATATCATGGCGTATCGTCTTTCTCATGATATTTCAAGAGAACAGGGGACCAATTCACTGATCACGTATCTCAGAACAACTCCTGTTCAAATTCAGGTAAACAGGATTCAAGTAAAGATCTTATTTTTCTCATGGAGATCCCCGACTCTACCAGCAGATCAGGACGTTTCATGTCTTTCTTTTTGAAATAATTATAAAATATTTTGGGGTGTCCATGTAAAAGCATCCCGTACACTTTAATGGTGCCTTTATCAACGATAGTGAGAGGGGCACCTGAAGCACCATGAGCAGTGCTCTTGGAGCTATGAAATAAAATTTTGTCCTCAGATATAACACTAGGGGCATAGTCATCTATTATATCGAGCTCCTTTTCTGGCCACTCCTTTTTAAAGAAAGCAATTCCTTCTTTTTTTAGTTCAGTAAGTTTTGTTTCGTTGTCTATGATTGTATATCCAGGATCATGCTGAAGTGGGATTCCATCAGGATGACCAAACACGTGAATCTTTTCTTCAGAAATGTTATATTCCACTAGATTAAAGAATCTCGGTTCCGACTCTAGCTCTGCAAGCTCTAAAATTAGGACATCATTTTCTGGAGATGCAAATGCTATATCAGATTTGAATTTGGCAATCCTTCCCACTGCTCCTTCCTTCAAAAATTCAAATTTAATTTCATGTTGCTCGGTTAAAATCGACGCTAGTCCCATTACTCTACCTGTGAAAAATACGGGGAAAAAATCACTTAAAAATATTTTGTATTAAAATACAACACTTTCATTTCTAGCGTAAAATTATTGTACAGTGCATAAAAATTGGAATGGCAAAATTAATTTTCTTAATTTTAAAAGGCTTATTGAATGGTTTACCTCTTTTGGAATTGAAAGTGTAAATTATTCTTTATTGTCACCGTTTATGTGTGTTTTACAATGAATGTGTCGCGGTAAAGAAAGTTAATATTCATGACTCAAATGAAAACTTTGATTCAAAAACCAAAGTTACAAATGTAATTAGATAAAAATCACATGATGCAGTGATTCCAATGCCTTAGCTGCCTTTCAAGTTCTTCTCACTCGACAAGTGCGAAACAACCTGGATTTTCTACTTTCTGGTAGATCAAATAAATGATTTTACAATATGACATTTAACATCAAACCTTAATATGTGTGAATAGACAATAAAAAAAACTCTTTAAAGAAAACTCTAAACAATGAATAATATCATCGTCGATAGCGAGGGAAACAGGGTGAGGGTAAAGAAATCCACTGTTACAATGCAGTTTTATTTGTCACCATATTTTATAAACAATTTTTACATCATATAGCATTGTTATATTTTGTTGTTTTCATAGATTATGCAATTATGATATCAATTTAGTCTCTGTCAGAGCGATAAACAACCTTGTCGTCTGTATCAGCTGTTCCAGTTGGCGGTAATAGGATGTGAATTTATACCTATGGAGATTTAATTTGCACAACATCGTCTTAAAAAGCCTGGACTATCTTGATCGTAAGTTGTATTTAAAGCTGAAATACCGCAAGTTTTTATGTTATTTACTTTCTAAAATTCCCTTGCAGCATTTATGTATTAACATATAATTTACATGCCTTTTCAAATTATTTTTGTACAGTTCTTTTAAGTCTCACGGCTGTTTTGATGAGTATTCTAAAGGTTAAACCCGTTTATAATTTCGTTCTGAAGGATTGTATGAAGTGTAGGAAAGTAGTTAAGTTTTTGTAATTAATATCTTTATATTGATATTTTGGGAAGAACTAAAATATTTAAAATTGACATGCATAAAGAAAGACCTTTCTCCTTGCAAAGGGAGGATTACAACTTGATGAATTAAGTCCCAGTTCCTCTAAAATGCAATTAGATAACAAGCCTTAAAAACATTGTCTATGTTGTTGCACGCTTTTTATTTGATAGTGAAAACACGTTTTCTATGCTTCACGATGGAGAAAATAGTCAGGCTTAAAAGTGATGTCAATTTACAGGAGTGCGGAAAGAAAAGAAGCATGTACTTTTAACATTTCGAAAATGTTGATGAACAAGAGGCCCATGGGCCTTATAGGTCACCTGAGCATTATGCAACAACTTTCCAGTAGTTGAATTTGATTCAAGTTTTGAGCCAGATGCTATGGCATTCACAATTTTGAAAGAAGCAACATTCATCATCATAACTATACACTTAGCAGTTGCTTAGGTTGGTTACTTAATACACATACGCAGGGTAGGGGAACAAAAAATACATTTCAACTCATTAGTAGTATTCAGCTATAATCAGTAGTGACCCTACCACAAATGAACCCCAGACCCTAAGGCCTAGATCAGCACAATGCACAATTTTTTACAAGGCATCCT
This sequence comes from Saccostrea cuccullata, assembly GCF_032062105.1. NCBI lineage: Eukaryota > Metazoa > Mollusca > Bivalvia > Ostreida > Ostreidae > Saccostrea > Saccostrea cuccullata. The sequence goes on along the minus strand of NW_026940690.1, from coordinate 1,086 downwards.
TGCTTTTCAAAAATATTCGATTACTAGTAATATCGTCGAAGAAGCAGATTTCAAACCAGTCATTTCTAATACATAGGTACAGCCTCCTCCTCGCAGGGGGAATAAGGAAACATACAGACTAAATCAGTGCTATATTATGATGTCATAGTAGACTGAATGACACCAATTTAAGAACACAAGTCTTGTTATCATTTAGAGATGTGTTATTAACTCTAGAAAATGAATAGAACCGTGTAAACAATAAACGCAAATAAAATGTTTTTATTTTGATTTGCTATGTAAGTCATTTTGAGTACAAACTACCAACGATGACGTCATATGTGTATATCAAGTAACTTGGCCTTGGGAATTGTTTATGTCGTGAATTTGGCTAACACAACAGGTACAGTTCCTGAAACGTTCTACTTTCCCACCTGAACCGTGAACGAACGCAGAGCGAACGGTGGGTGAACGATGTGCGAACGGTGAACGGTGAGTGAACGCAGAACGCGAACGGAGCGCGAACGCGAGCGCAAAGTGAACAGTGAACGCAAGATGATAAATTTATTTGGAATGCCTCCGATCTTTTCCTTGCACTGAAATTATTCTATAATTCTAATTTCAGGTGCTTAAATATAAAAAAACAAGTGATAAATAAATAAATAAAATACATTTTTGTTTTGTATATATATTTACATGTACCTATGTTTTTAAATCGATATTTATATAATACGATTTTATTTGCCGTAAACGTGTATTTGTTTCCGAACGCGTGTAGATTAAATATAAAATTAATCTATAAATATAGTGAATACGCTTATACTTTTCACAAATAAAATAACGTGGACTTCTGATGATAAAACTACTACTTATAGAATAAATCAAATACATTGTACGGGGTTGAAACAAACATATAATCTTTCCGAGCCAAAGCAATTCTCAGTAAGATAACGGATTTTATTCAAATTCACAATTATCTGTTGACATTGACTGTTATCGTACTGCATAAAAATTATTGTTTTATTTAAATTCTAATGCAAAATATTCTATATTTATTGATGTGCCTTTTGCATTTTTATGACGATTATTTTAGCTAACTTCTCCATG